>NW_026938593.1:0-85089 GCF_032062105.1 Saccostrea cuccullata | reverse complement strand
GGTGTATATACAGATAATTAACAGTGTACCTACAGTACAGTATACAAACAGAGAGGACTACTGTCACAGAGACAGGTGTATATACAGATAATTAACAGTGTACCTACAGTACAGTATACAAACAGAGAGGACTACTGTCACAGAGACAGGTGTATATACAGATAATTAACAGTGTACCTACAGTACAGTATACAAACAGAGAGGACTACTGTCACAGAGACAGGTGTATATACAGATAATTAACAGTGTACCTACAGTACAGTATACAAACAGAGAGGACTACTGTCACAGAGACAGGTGTATATACAGATAATTAACAGTGTACCTACAGTACAGTATACAAACAGAGAGGACTACTGTCACAGAGACAGGTGTATATACAGATAATTAACAGTGTACCTACAGTACAGTATACAAACAGAGAGGACTACTGTCACAGAGACAGGTGTATATACAGATAATTAACAGTGTACCTACAGTACAGTATACAAACATAGAGATAGGTGTATATACAGATAATTAACAGTGTACTACAGTACAGTATACACAGAGACAGGTGTATATACAGATAATTAACAGTGTACCTACAGTACAATATACAAACAGAGAGGACTACTGTCACAGAGACAGGTGTATATACAGATAATTAACAGTGTACCAGTACAGTATACAGTATACAAACAGATATACAGAGGACTACTGTATACACAGAGACAGGTGTATATACAGATAATTAACAGTGTACCTACAGTACAGTATACAAACAGAGAGGACTACTGTCACAGAGACAGGTGTATATACAGATAATTAACAGTGTACCTACAGTACAGTATACAAACAGAGAGGACTACTGTCACAGAGACAGGTGTATATACAGATAATTAACAGTGTACCTACAGTACAGTATACAAACAGAGAGGACTACTGTCACAGAGACAGGTGTATATACAGATAATTAACAGTGTACCTACAGTACAGTATACAAACAGAGAGGACTACTGTCACAGAGACAGGTGTATATACAGATAATTAACAGTGTACCTACAGTACAGTATACAAACAGAGAGGACTACTGTCACAGAGACAGGTGTATATACAGATAATTAACAGTGTACCTACAGTACAGTATACAAACAGAGAGGACTACTGTCACAGAGACAGGTGTATATACAGATAATTAACAGTGTACCTACAGTATAGTATACAAACAGGGAGGACTACAGTCACGGAGACAGGTGTATATACAGATAATTAACATTGTACCTACAGTACAGTATACAGACAGAGAGGACTACTGTCAAAAAGACAGGTGTATATACAGATAATTAACAGTGTCCTACAGTACAGTATACAAACAGAGAGGACTACTGTCACAGAGACAGGTGTATATACAGATAATTAACAGTGTATCTACAGTACAGTATACAAACAGAGAGGACTACTGTCACAGAGACAGGTGTATATACAGATAATTAACAGTGTACCTACAGTACAGTATACAAACAGAGAGGACTACTGTCACAGAGACAGGTGTATATACAGATAATTAACAGTGTACTTACAGTACAGTATACAAACAGAGAGGACTACTGTCACAGAGACAGGTGTATATACAGATAATTAACAGTGTACCTACAGTACAGTATACAAACAGAGAGGACTACTGTCACAGAGACAGGTGTATATACAGATAATTAACAGTGTACCTACAGTACAGTATACAAACAGAGAGGACTACTGTCACAGAGACAGGTGTATATACAGATAATTAACAGTGTACCTACAGTACAGTATACAAACAGAGAGGACTACTGTCACAGAGACAGGTGTATATACAGATAATTAACAGTGTACCTACAGTACAGTATACAAACAGAGAGGACTACTGTCACAGAGACAGGTGTATATACAGATAATTAACAGTGTACCTACAGTACAGTATACAAACAGAGAGGACTACTGTCACAGAGACAGGTGTATATACAGATAATTAACAGTGTACCTACAGTACAGTATACAAACAGAGAGGACTACTGTATACAGGTAATTAACAGTGTACCTACAGTACAGTATACAAACAGAGAGGACTACTGTCTCAGAGACAGGTGTGTATACAGATAATTAACAGTGTACCTACAGTACAGTATACAAACAGAGAGGACTACTGTCACAGAGACAGGTGTATATACAGATAATTAACAGTGTACCAACAGTACAGAGAGGACTACTGTCATAGAGACAGGTGTATATACAGATAATTAACAGTGTACCTACAGTACAGTATACAAACAGAGAGGACTACTGTCACAGAGACAGGTGTATATACAGATAATTAACAGTGTACCTACAGTACAGTATACAAACAGAGAGGACTACTGTCACAGAGACAGGTGTATATACAGATAATTAACAGTGTACCTACAGTACAGTATACAAACAGAGAGGACTACTGTCACAGAGACAGGTGTATATACAGATAATTAACAGTGTACCTACAGTACAGTATACAAACAGAGAGGACTACTGTCACAGAGACAGGTGTATATACAGATAATTAACAGTGTACCTACAGTACAGTATACAAACAGAGAGGACTACTGTCACAGAGACAGGTGTATATACAGATAATTAACAGTGTACCTACAGTACAGTATACAAACAGAGAGGACTACTGTCACAGAGACAGGTGTATATACAGATAATTAACAGTGTACCTACAGTACAGTATACAAACAGAGAGGACTACTGTCACAGAGACAGGTGTATATACAGATAATTAACAGTGTACCTACAGTACAGTATACAAACAGAGAGGACTACTGTCACAGAGACAGGTGTATATACAGATAATTAACAGTGTACCTACAGTACAGTATACAAACAGAGAGGACTACTGTCACAGAGACAGGTGTATATACAGATAATTAACAGTGTACCTACAGTACAGTATACAAACAGAGAAGAGACTACCGTCACGGAGACAGGTGTATATAAAGATAATTAACAGTGTACCTACAGTACAGTATACAAACAGAGAGGACTACTGTCACAGAGACAGGTGTATATACAGATAATTAACAGTGTACCTACAGTACAGTATACAAACAGAGAGGACTACTGTCACAGAGACAGGTGTATATACAGATAATTAACAGTGTACCTACAGTACAGTATACAAACAGAGAGGACTACTGTCACAGAGACAGGTGTATATACAGATAATTAACAGTGTACCTACAGTACAGTATACAAACAGAGAGGACTACTGTCACAGAGACAGGTGTATATACAGATAATTAACAGTGTACCTACAGTACAGTATACAAACAGAGAGGACTACTGTCACAGAGACAGGTGTATATACAGATAATTAACAGTGTACCTACAGTACAGTATACAAACAGAGAGGACTACTGTCACAGAGACAGGTGTATATACAGATAATTAACAGTGTACCTACAGTACAGTATACAAACAGAGAGGACTACTGTCACAGAGACAGGTGTATATACAGATAATTAACAGTGTACCTACAGTACAGTATACAAACAGAGAGGACTACTGTCACAGAGACAGGTGTATATACAGATAATTAACAGTGTACCTACAGTACAGTATACAAACAGAGAGGACTACTGTCACAGAGACAGGTGTATATACAGATAATTAACAGTGTACCTACAGTACAGTATACAAACAGAGAGGACTACTGTCACAGAGACAGGTGTATATACAGATAATTAACAGTGTACCTACAGTACAGTATACAAACAAAGAGGACTACTGTCACAAAGACAGGTGTATATACAGATAATTAACAGTGTACCTACAGTACAGTATACAAACAGAGAGGATTACTGTCACAGAGACAGGTGTATATACAGATAATTAACAGTGTACCTACAGTACAGTATACAAACAGAGAGGACTACTGTCACAGAGACAGGTGTATATACAGATAATTAACAGTGTACCTACAGTACAGTATACAAACAGAGAGGACTACTGTCACAGAGACAGGTGTATATACAGATAATTAACAGTGTACCTACAGTACAGTATACAAACAGAGAGGACTACTGTCACAGAGACAGGTGTATATACAGATAATTAACAGTGTACCTACAGTACAGTATACAAACAGAGAGGACTACTGTCACAGAGACAGGTGTATATACAGATAATTAACAGTGTATCTACAGTACAGTATACAAACAGAGAGGACTACTGTCACAGAGACAGGTGTATATACAGATAATTAACAGTGTACCTACAGTACAGTATACAAACAGAGAGGACTACTGTCACAGAGACAGGTGTATATACAGATAATTAACAGTGTACCTACAGTACAGTATACAAACAGAGAGGACTACTGTCACAGAGACAGGTGTATATACAGATAATTAACAGTGTACCTACAGTACAGTATACAAACAGAGAGGACTACTGTCACAGAGACAGGTGTATATACAGATAATTAACAGTGTACCTACAGTACAGTATACAAACAGAGAGGACTACTGTCACAGAGACAGGTGTATATACAGATAATTAACAGTGTACCTACAGTACAGTATACAAACAGAGAGGACTACTGTCACAGAGACAGGTGTATATACAGATAATTAACAGTGTACCTACAGTACAGTATACAAACAGAGAGGACTACTGTCACAGAGACAGGTGTATATACAGATAATTAACAGTGTACCTACAGTACAGTATACAAACAGAGAGGACTACTGTCACAGAGACAGGTGTATATACAGATAATTAACAGTGTACCTACAGTACAGTATACAAACAGAGAGGACTACTGTCACAGAGACAGGTGTATATACAGATAATTAACAGTGTAACTACAGTACAGTATAGAAACAGAGAGGACTACTGTCACAGAGACAGGTGTATATACAGATAATTAACAGTGTACCTACAGTACAGTATACAAACAGAGAGGACTACTGTCACAGAGACAGGTGTATATACAGATAATTAACAGTGTACCTACAGTACAGTATACAAACAGAGAGGACTACTGTCACAGAGACAGGTGTATATACAGATAATTAACAGTGTACCTACAGTACAGTATACAAACAGAGAGGACTACTGTCACAGAGACAGGTGTATATACAGATAATTAACAGTGTACCTACAGTACAGTATACAAACAGAGAGGACTACTGTCACAGAGACAGGTGTATATACAGATAATTAACAGTGTACCTACAGTACAGTATACAAACAGAGAGGACTACTGTCACAGAGACAGGTGTATATACAGATAATTAACAGTGTACCTACAGTACAGTATACAAACAGAGAGGACTACTGTCACAGAGACAGGTGTATATACAGATAATTAACAGTGTACCTACAGTACAGTATACAAACAGAGAGGACTACTGTCACAGAGACAGGTGTATATACAGATAATTAACAGTGTACCTACAGTACAGTATATAAACAGAGAGGAGACTACTGTCACAGAGACAGGTGTATATACAGATAATTAACAGTGTACCTACAGTACAGTATACAAACAGAGAGGACTACTGTCACAGAGACAGGTGTATATACAGATAATTAACAGTGTATAATATAGACAGTGTAATTAACAGTGTACAGTACAGTATACAAACAGAGAGGACTACTGTCACAGAGACAGGTGTATATACAGATAATTAACAGTGTACCTACAGTACAGTATACAAACAGAGAGGACTACTGTCACAGAGACAGGTGTATATACAGATAATTAACAGTGTACCTACAGTACAGTATACAAACAGAGAGGACTACTGTCAAAGAGACAGGTGTATATACAGATAATTAACAGTGTACCTACAGTACAGTATACAAACAGAGAGGACTACTGTCACAGAGACAGGTGTATATACAGATAATTAACAGTGTACCTACAGTACAGTATACAAACAGAGAGGACTACTGTCACAGAGACAGGTGTATATACAGATAATTAACAGTGTACCTACAGTACAGTATACAAACAGAGAGGACTACTGTCACAGAGACAGGTGTATATACAGATAATTAACAGTGTACCTACAGTACAGTATACAAACAGAGAGGACTACTGTCACAGAGACAGGTGTATATACAGATAATTAACAGTGTACCTACAGTACAGTATACAAACAGAGAGGACTACTGTCACAGAGACAGGTGTATATACAGATAATTAACAGTGTACCTACAGTACAGTATACAAACAGAGAGGACTACTGTCACAGAGACAGGTGTATATACAGATAATTAACAGTGTACCTACAGTACAGTATACAAACAGAGAGGACTACTGTCACAGAGACAGGTGTATATACAGATAATTAACAGTGTACCTACAGTACAGTATACAAACAGAGAGGACTACTGTCACAGAGACAGGTGTATATACAGATAATTAACAGTGTATCTACAGTACAGTATACAAACAGAGAGGACTACTGTCACAGAGACAGGTGTATATACAGATAATTAACAGTGTACCTACAGTACAGTATACAAACAGAGAGGACTACTGTCACAGAGACAGGTGTATATACAGATAATTAACAGTGTACCTACAGTACAGTATACAAACAGAGAGGACTACTGTCACAGAGACAGGTGTATATACAGATAATTAACAGTGTACCTACAGTACAGTATACAAACAGAGAGGACTACTGTCACAGAGACAGGTGTATATACAGATAATTAACAGTGTACCTACAGTACAGTATACAAACAGAGAGGACTACTGTCACAGAGACAGGTGTATATACAGATAATTAACAGTGTACCTACAGTACAGTATACAAACAGAGAGGACTACTGTCACAGAGACAGGTGTATATACAGATAATTAACAGTGTACCTACAGTACAGTATACAAACAGAGAGGACTACTGTCACAGAGACAGGTGTATATACAGATAATTAACAGTGTACCTACAGTACAGTATACAAACAGAGAGGACTACTGTCACAGAGACAGGTGTATATACAGATAATTAACAGTGTACCTACAGTACAGTATACAAACAGAGAGGACTACTGTCACAGAGACAGGTGTATATACAGATAATTAACAGTGTACCTACAGTACAGTATACAAACAGAGAGGACTACTGTCACAGAGACAGGTGTATATACAGATAATTAACAGTGTACCTACAGTACAGTATACAAACAGAGAGGACTACTGTCACAGAGACAGGTGTATATACAGATAATTAACAGTGTACCTACAGTACAGTATACAAACAGAGAGGACTACTGTCACAGAGACAGGTGTATATACAGATAATTAACAGTGTACCTACAGTACAGTATACAAACAGAGAGGACTACTGTCACAGAGACAGGTGTATATACAGATAATTAACAGTGTACCTACAGTACAGTATACAAACAGAGAGGACTACTGTCACAGAGACAGGTGTATATACAGATAATTAACAGTGTACCTACAGTACAGTATACAAACAGAGAGGACTACTGTCACAGAGACAGGTGTATATACAGATAATTAACAGTGTACCTACAGTACAGTATACAAACAGAGAGGACTACTGTCACAGAGACAGGTGTATATACAGATAATTAACAGTGTACCTACAGTACAGTATACAAACAGAGAGGACTACTGTCACAGAGACAGGTGTATATACAGATAATTAACAGTGTACCTACAGTACAGTATACAAACAGAGAGGACTACTGTCACAGAGACAGGTGTATATACAGATAATTAACAGTGTACCTACAGTACAGTATACAAACAGAGAGGACTACTGTCACAGAGACAGGTGTATATACAGATAATTAACAGTGTACCTACAGTACAGTATACAAACAGAGAGGACTACTGTCACAGAGACAGGTGTATATACAGATAATTAACAGTGTACCTACAGTACAGTATACAAACAGAGAGGACTACTGTCACAGAGACAGGTGTATATACAGATAATTAACAGTGTACCTACAGTACAGTATACAAACAGAGAGGACTACTGTCACAGAGACAGGTGTATATACAGATAATTAACAGTGTACCTACAGTACAGTATACAAACAGAGAGGACTACTGTCACAGAGACAGGTGTATATAAAGATAATTAACAGTGTACTACAGTATACACAGAGACTACTGTCACAGAGACAGGTGTATGTACAGATAGTTAACAGTGTACCTACAGTACAGTATACAAACAAAGAGGACTACTGTCACAAAGACAGGTGTATATACAGATAATTAACAGTGTACCTACAGTACAGTATACAAACAGAGAGGACTACTGTCACAGAGACAGGTGTATATACAGATAATTAACAGTGTACCTACAGTACAGTATACAAACAGAGAGGACTACTGTCACAGAGACAGGTGTATATACAGATAATTAACAGTGTACCTACAGTACAGTATACAAACAGAGAGGACTACTGTCTCAGAGACAGGTGTGTATACAGATAATTAACAGTGTACCTACAGTACAGTATACAAACAGAGAGGACTACTGTCACAGAGACAGGTGTATATACAGGTAATTAACAGTGTACCTACAGTACAGTATACAAACAGAGAGGACTACTGTCACAGAGACAGGTGTATATACAGATAATTAACAGTGTACCTACAGTACAGTATACAAACAGAGAGGACTACTGTCACAGAGACAGGTGTATATACAGATAATTAACAGTGTACCTACAGTACAGTATACAAACAGAGAGGACTACTGTCACAGAGACAGGTGTATATACAGATAATTAACAGTGTACCTACAGTACAGTATACAAACAGAGAGGACTACTGTCACAGAGACAGGTGTATATACAGATAATTAACAGTGTACCTACAGTACAGTATACAAACAGAGAGGACTACTGTCACAGAGACAGGTGTATATACAGATAATTAACAGTGTACCTACAGTACAGTATACAAACAGAGAGGACTACTGTCACAGAGACAGGTGTATATACAGATAATTAACAGTGTACCAACAGTACAGTATACAAGCAGAGAGGACTACTGTCACAGAGACAGGTGTATATACAGATAATTAACAGTGTACCTACAGTACAGTATACAAACAGAGAGGACTACTGTCACAGAGACAGGTGTATATACAGATAATTAACAGTGTACCTACAGTACAGTATACAAACAGAGAGGACTACTGTCACAGAGACAGGTGTATATACAGATAATTAACAGTGTACCTACAGTACAGTATACAAACAGAGAGGACTACTGTCACAGAGACAGGTGTATATACAGATAATTAACAGTGTACCTACAGTACAGTATACAAACAGAGAGGACTACTGTCACAGAGACAGGTGTATATACAGATAATTAACAGTGTACCTACAGTACAGTATACAAACAGAGAGGACTACTGTCACAGAGACAGGTGTATATACAGATAATTAACAGTGTACCTACAGTACAGTATACAAACAGAGAGGACTACTGTCACAGAGACAGGTGTATATACAGATAATTAACAGTGTACCTACAGTACAGTATACAAACAGAGAGGACTACTGTCACAGAGACAGGTGTATATACAGATAATTAACAGTGTACCTACAGTACAGTATACAAACAGAGAGGACTACTGTCACAGAGACAGGTGTATATACAGATAATTAACAGTGTACCTACAGTACAGTATACAAACAGAGAGGACTACTGTCACAGAGACAGGTGTATATACAGATAATTAACAGTGTACCTACAGTACAGTATACAAACAGAGAGGACTACTGTTACAGAGACAGGTGTATATACAGATAATTAACAGTGTACCTACAGTACAGTATACAAACAGAGAGGACTACTGTCACAGAGACAGGTGTATATACAGATAATTAACAGTGTACCTACAGTACAGTATACAAACAGAGAGGACAACTGTCACAGAGACAGGTGTATATACAGATAATTGACAGCGTACCTACAGTACAGTGTACAGACAGAGAGGACTATTGTCACAGAGACAGGTGTATATACAGATAATTAACAGTGTCCTACAGTACAGTACACAAACAGAGAGGACTACTGTCACAGAGACAGGTGTATATACAGATAATTAACAGTGTACCTACAGTACAGTATACAAACAGAGAGGACTACTGTCACAGAGACAGGTGTATATACAGATAATTAACAGTGTACCTACAGTACAGTATACAAACAGAGAGGACTACTGTCACAGAGACAGGTGTATATACAGATAATTAACAGTGTACCTACAGTACAGTATACAAACAGAGAGGACTACTGTCACAGAGACAGGTGTATATACAGATAATTAACAGTGTACCTACAGTACAGTATACAAACAGAGAGGACTACTGTCACAGAGACAGGTGTATATACAGATAATTAACAGTGTACCTACAGTACAGTATACAAACAGAGAGGACTACTGTCACAGAGACAGGTGTATATACAGATAATTAACAGTGTACCTACAGTACAGTATACAAACAGAGAGGACTACTGTCACAGAGACAGGTGTATATACAGATAATTAACAGTGTACCTACAGTACAGTATATAAACAGAGAGGAGACTACAGTCACAGAGACAGGTGTATATACAGATAATTAACAGTGTACCTACAGTACAGTATACAGACAGAGAGGACTACTGTCACAGAGACAGGTGTATATACAGATAATTAACAGAGTATCTACAGTACAGTATACAGACAGAGAGGACTACTGTCACAGAGACAGGTGTATATACAGATAATTAACAGTGTACCTACAGTACAGTATACAAACAGAGAGGACTACTGTCACAGAGACAGGTGTATATACAGATAATTAACAGTGTACCTACAGTACAGAATACAAACAGAGAGGACTACTGTCACAGAGACAGGTGTATACACAGATAATTAACAGTGTACCTACATTACAGAATACAAACAGAGAGGACTACTGACACAGAGACAGGTGTATATACAGATAATTAACAGTGTACCTACAGTACAGTATACAAACAGAGAGGACTACTGTCACAGAGACAGGTGTATATACAGATAATTAACAGTGTACCTACAGTACAGTATACAAAAAGAGAGGACTACTGTCACAGAGACAGGTGAATACAGATAATTAACAGTGTACCTACAGTACAGTATACAAACAGAGAGGACTACTGTCACAGAGACAGGTGTATAAACAGATAATTAACAGTGTACCTACAGTACAGTATACAAAAAGAGAGGACTACTGTCACAGAGACAGGTGTATATACAGATAATTAACAGTGTACCTACAGTACAGTATACAAACAGAGAGGACTACTGTCACAGAGACAGGTGTATATACAGATAATTAACAGTGTACCTACAGTACAGTATACAAACAGAGAGGACTACTGTCACAGAGACAGGTGTATATACAGATAATTAACAGTGTACCTACAGTACAGTATACAAACAGAGAGGACTACTGTCACAGAGACAGGTGTATATACAGATAATTAACAGTGTACCTACAGTACAGTATACAAACAGAGAGGACTACTGTCACAGAGACAGGTGTATATACAGATAATTAACAGTGTACCTACAGTACAGTATACAAACAGAGAGGACTACTGTCACAGAGACAGGTGTATATACAGATAATTAACAGTGTACCTACAGTACAGTATACAAACAGAGAGGACTACTGTCACAGAGACAGGTGTATATACAGATAATTAACAGTGTACCTACAGTACAGTATACAAACAGAGAGGACTACTGTCACAGAGACAGGTGTATATACAGATAATTAACAGTGTACCTACAGTACAGTATACAAACAGAGAGGACTACTGTCACAGAGACAGGTGTATATACAGATAATTAACAGTGTACCTACAGTACAGTATACAAACAGAGAGGACTACTGTCACAGAGACAGGTGTATATACAGATAATTAACAGTGTACCTACAGTACAGTATACAAACAGAGAGGACTACTGTCACAGAGACAGGTGTATATACAGATAATTAACAGTGTACCTACAGAAACAGGACAGGTGTATATACAGATAATTAACAGTGTACCTACAGTACAGTATACAAACAGAGAGGACTACTGTCACAGAGACAGGTGTATATACAGATAATTAACAGTGTACCTACAGTACAGTATACAAACAGAGAGGACTACTGTCACAGAGACAGGTGTATATACAGATAATTAACAGTGTACCTACAGTACAGTATACAAACAGAGAGGACTACTGTCACAGAGACAGGTGTATATACAGATAATTAACAGTGTACCTACAGTACAGTATACAAACAGAGAGGACTACTGTCACAGAGACAGGTGTATATACAGATAATTAACAGTGTACCTACAGTACAGTATACAAACAGAGAGGACTACTGTCACAGAGACAGGTGTATATACAGATAATTAACAGTGTACCTACAGTACAGTATACAAACAGAGAGGACTACTGTCACAGAGACAGGTGTATATACAGATAATTAACAGTGTACCTACAGTACAGTATACAAACAGAGAGGAGACTACTGTCACAGAGACAGGTGTATATACAGATAATTAACAGTGTACCTACAATGCAGTATACAAACAGTAATACTACTGGGAAAAGGGGGATAACGAGTGGTGGACAATATCTCTATAGTAAATTATAAAACAGAAATAAATTCAACTTCCATATATATTTATGCTGCAAGTACCCCTTGCATTGTCCTTATAAAGGTAATCTGAAAAACCAAAGCTTTATCCCTTCACTGCCTTAATAAAGCCTCGTGCATGTATTCTGACCATCTAAAATCATTGTGACGTCATGTATATTGCTTTGTTTATGCCATGGTGTCAGAGTTTCAACTGCACAGATGTGCATAAATCTAGCGAAAATCGATAGCTTTAGACCTTCAAGGGTAAAGAATATGTTGAAAGATAACAAAAATACATAATAGCTGTCTTGAAATATATGAGATATTTCGGCTCGGATAGAAAACGTAAGAGGGTTTGGCAAGCCTCGCCCTCTTTCACATTTTCTTTTCCTCGCCTAAATATATTTTATATTTCAAGGCAGTCACCATGTATTTTATATCCCCTCCCCCGCGTTATTAAGGAATTTCTTTTTTTTTTTTTACTGTTAATATTTCATAATTGTACATCTTGCGAAGTAAAAAGGACATGATACTTGCACATGAAGATTGGAAATATTTAGAGTGTTTTAAATATGAGAAATGTCATAAGGAATTTTTATCATCGCTATTGATTTGAAAATAAACGAGGGCTGTTCAAAAATTACGCGGACTTGTTGGACTGAAAAAATATTTTACGACATGATGGGGCAAAATGTCACACATAATATAAAAGCATCTTTACTGATATGGTCTTTAAAATTTCATATCAAAATGATATAAATTGGTATCGATCTTGAGTGATTTATCAGGACATATCATTAAGTCACGGAGCAGCAAAATCTTCGACGTCACAGGTATTATAAAAAGAATGTGTGATTGAGCTTTCATTTTCTCAACATTTTACCAGAAGCACCTGTACAGTTTAAATTACCTCACTTACTCAATATCCAAACACCATTTCTTGTCAAGCTTAAAATCTATTAAACAAGGAGAGAATATTCTTTTTTGTTTTAAAAATGCTGGTATTTATGAGATATAGTATGATATCGGCGACTCTCAATCACGTTCTTTACAGTCTGGATAAAGTTTTCGTTGATAATTGTCTTTCCGTCCTCCAGTATGGCATCTTTACAGAGGTCAAACGGTCTAAAATTTCATTTTGCTATTTGTGTACGAATGTCACGAATACTCTAGCTTACTAAATGTTTAATTATGCATATTTTTTATCTATGTTGGCGAATTCTCGAGCATTACACGCAATTTAACATAAGTGTGGAGCGCCATCAATTCAGAATTCATTTTTACAGTCGTTTTCACGGGAATCGCATCGGAGAAAAATCACCATAATTCTGTTAGTGTGACAGTATCTGTATCTAAGAACAGTAACTCTTATACTGATGTCATATGTAAATGTGTAAATGTTATAATAAAGTTATCTTCCTTGTTATTCATGATGATGCTGCACGTGTTGTAATAAACTAGTTCTCAATCCCATCTTGATTCTGTTTGTGCTTCATGGTGTCAGAAGAAAAAAAAATTGAAAAATGGATCGGTTACCGCTGCCATCCGGACTTAACCTTACTAGAAACTTAGCGGAGAACTGGAGAAGATTCGAACAGCAGTACGATGCTTACGCTGTAGCGAGCGGTGTCGCAAGCAAAGGAGACAAAGTCCAGGGGATGACCCTACTCCACGTGTTAGGACCGGACGCCATTGATGTCTACAACACATTCACGTGGACGGAAAACGACGATAAGACTAAGGTAGCAGATATCAAAAAGAAATTTTAGGAATATTGCAATCCTAGGAAAAATGTAACCTACGAGAGGCACAGTTTTAACACAAGATCTCAGAAGGAGGGAGAACCGGTCGACGCATTTGTGACTGAGCTCAAACAAAAGGCAAGTGTATGTGAATTTGGTGAACTGAGAGATTCTTTAATAAGACATCGAATCGTTTATGGAATTCGAAGTGATACTGTGTGTGCCAGATTGTTACGAGAACAAGAACTCACACTGCAGAGTGTCATAGACATTTGTAGGGCAGCGGAAGTGTCGGAATCGCAGCTCCGAGAAATGGGAGACGAGAAAAACGTTCACGCAGTCAGAGACAAGAAGCAGAGATACACACAAAAGGATGCACAACCCCAACATAAAGGTCAGTGTAAATACTGTGGATTAGATCATCGTAAGGGGCCAGATCATTGTCCAGCTTATGGAAAATCATGTAATAAGTGTAATCAGAAGAACCATTTCGCAGTCGTGTGCAAGTCTAAGATGAGGACACATCCTGTGAAACACAGAAACCCAAGAAAAGCAAAATTTCATCATATTGAAGAGAGCTGTGAAGACTCAGATGATGACTTTTTCATGTATTCTATTGACACACACAAGGATGATGATTGGACAGTGAAGCTACTAGTCAATGATGCAAAACCTATTAACTTTAAAATTGACACTGGAGCCCAGTGCAATGTCATGAGTCTTAAAGCGTGCAAGTATGCCAACATTGACACTAAACAGTTAATGCGTAGCAACAGTAAATTAGTTTCCTACTCTGGACATGCCGTTAAAGCCTGTGGAAAAGTACTTACGTCCGTGAGACACAAGGACCAGTATTTTCTTCTAGAAATACAGATTGTTGATGATGACGTCCAACCTGTTCTCGGACTCAAGTCCAGCATTGACTTGAAATTAAAGAATCGTGTGCATACAGTGAAGAAGAATCAAAGTACTAAAAGTGCAGAAGGACTGTTGAAAGAATATGATCATTTATTTCATGGAATTGGATGTCTTCCAGGAAATATGACATCAAGGTTGATTTCAGCATACCACCAGTAGTTGCACCACCTCGGAGAATACTACATACTTTGAAGGACAAAGTTTAAGAAGAACTACAGAGGATGGAATCTATGAAGATAATCTCGAAAGTGGAAACCCCAACTCAGTGGGTCAGCCCTATTGTAATCGTCAAGAAACCAAATGGGAAAGTCAGGATTTGTTTGGATCTGCGATAACTGAATAAGGCTATTTTAAGGGAACACTATCCACTTAAGACCGTGGAGGAAGTGGCTGCTAACCTTAAGCATGCGAAGCATTTTACAACTCTGGATGCCGCTTCAGGATTCTATCAAATACAGCTGACCGAGGAGAGTTCGTGGCTTGCCACATTCAATACACCGTTTGGAAGATTTAACTTCGAGAGACTTCCGTTTGGAATATCGTCAGCGCCGGAAGTGTTTCAGAGGGCCATGTCTCATGTATTTGAAAATCAGCCTTGTGAAGTGATTGCAGATGACATTTTGATTTGGGCAGATAGTGAACAGGAACACTTAGAAAAGCTAAGTCAAATACTGAAGAGAGCTGAGGATGTTGGATTACTTTTCAAAAAAGACAAGTGCAAAGTAAACAAATCAGAAGTTGAGTATGTAGGACATGTTTTCAGTTCAGATGGTGTGAAGCCCAGTGGTGAAAAAATCAAAGCAATTCTAGCAATTCCAGCACCGGAAAACAAGAAGGAACTACAGCGATTCATGGGGATGATCAATTACTTAGGAAAGTTTATTCCAAACTTGTCTACCAGGAATCAATCACTCAGACAGTTGCTAGAAACCGACGTCGCATGGCACTGGAGTGAAGAACAGGAAAAAGCCTTTAATGATCTAAAGGGAGCAATAACATCAACGCCGACATTGAAATATTTCGACGTTAATGAGGATGTCAAACTTTCCGTTGATGCTTCGTCATGAAAATTCTACACAGCAGTCACCTGGGACAAGAGAAATGTATAAAGCAAGCTAAATCAACATTGTTTTGGCCAGGAATAATCATGCAGTTGAAGGACATAATAGAACAGTGCAACATTTGCAACCGCTACAGAAATGCGCAGCAAAAGGAGCCAATGATACCACATCAGATCCCAAATCGTCCTTGGCAGAAAGTTGCAGCGGACATTATGTTTTTTGGGAACACAAGATACTTGATAACCGTTGACTACTTCTCAAAGTTCATAGAAGTCAACCGCTTACAAGATGGGAAAGCCGCCACCGTTATCAACATTCTGAAGCAACACTTTGCTCGATTAGGAATCCCTGAAGAGTTCATTTGTGACAATGGACCGGAATTCGCAAACCATGAATTCAAAAACTTTTAGAAGGAATATGACTTCCGTCATATTACATCTTCGCCGAGATATCCACAGAGCAACGGTATGGCTGAAAGAGCTGTACAGACCATCAAAAACCTGTTTAGGAAGGCACAAGATGACCACAAGGATCCGTATATTGCGCTTATCGAGTTGAGGAATTCAGAAATACCAGGAGTAAAACTTTCATCAGCACAGCTTCTATTTGGACGAACCACAAGGACACTTGTACCAACCGTCAAATCCAAATTGCGACCGATGGGATTTAACTCAGAACTTGTTCGCGAGGAACTCCAGAACATTTAAGATGCACAAAAGTCTCTTTACGACCGCAATTCAAAACCTCTTAAACCTCTTGACAACGGAGATGTAGTACGTGTTAGGATTCCAGGACAGTCTATCAAAACACCAGGGAGAATCGTTAGACCTGCAGAAACACCGAGATCGTATTTTGTACAACAAGGGAATACCACCGTGAGGAGGACCTTATCAAAACGAAAGAACTGAGCACGGAACAACCAGTAGATACCGAAGAGTCTGTTAACAGTCACTGTGATTTGTTTTGTGATAATTCTAACCGTGTGGATGGTCCGTCTATCAATTCTGGAGACGAAACAACTAGTGTTACCACATCGAGTGGTCGGGTCATCAAAGCACCTCGTAGGCTGGTGACGGAGTGTTAATTCAAACAGTTAAAGTGAATTTCTGAATCTGATGTGTACATTTATTGTTCATTTTGTAGTTCAGTTTTGTTAGTTGTAGTTAAACAAAAAAAGTAGAAATATTGAGAGCTGTTTTATTATAATGATAAAATGCAAATTTATTTCAAATAAAATTTAAACAAACATTTTGCAGTTAACTTAAAAGGGGATATGTGACAGTATCTGTATCTAAGAATTGTAACTCTTATGCTGATGTCATATGTAAATGTGTAAATGTTATAATAGACTTATCTTCCTTGTTATTCATGATGTGCTGCACATGTTGTAATAAACTAATTCTCAATGCTATCTTGACTCTGTTTGTGCTACAGTTAGTACTTAAAATATCATGTCAGAAATTTAAATACATAATAATGGAACAATTTAAAGAAGCATCTGAGGAAATTGTCGAAAAATAATGAGTTAAATTTTGGATCTCGCATGTTTTGGCTTCAAATTTTTTTCTTGCTCCGTACCTCTTCATCAACAGTATCAACATACCTACAATTTTCGAAAATCATTTTGCCCAAAACTCATTGGAATATTAAAGATACATATTTCTGTGAAATTTCATAACTATACGACGTCTGTAAGAGTAAATATTAACACAGTCCGCGTAATTTTTGAACAGCCCTCGTAGAGCTCTAAATACAAGAAGATCCCAAAAGTAATAATTGTGCTTCTTATATACGGAGTTTTTCAAAATATTTGTAAGATTATTTTCCAGTTATTTTTTAATAACTCTCTGCAATAATTATACAGAAGGTATTAATAAATGCTGGACATATCATAAATAGTCTTCACATCTTATGCACAGCGGAAGTTTTCAGATTTGATTTAAACATACATTCTTAGAATTTTTACTACTGCGCTGATTGTTATGTAGAAATATGTTGATACATTGTGGCTACAACCAAAACATGAGGGTATAAATTGAACAATTCTGAATTCGAACTATCTGAGGATGCTTCTATTCAAAGACATGTATTAATTCTATTGTTCTAAAAAAAAAAACAAGAATCTCCTTTACATTTCCATGTCAAGCTTTATGGCTTTGTGACCCATCCTTCCTCTGAATGGTTATACTTTGACCGAATTGGAATCTCTATAACCTGAGGATAATTCAACCCAAGTTTTAACATTACTGGCCCAAGGTTACTTCAGAAGATTTTTTTTCAGTTATTTTCACTATTTTTTTACTTATCCTAAATTAAAACATTGCTGTGACGTCAAGCCTTTGTTCTTGCAGTCTAAAAATTTACCTGTAGCCATAATAATAATTACCAGTCTGATAATGTATTGTCGGACGGCAATGATAACAAAATGATAACAAAAGATAAAAAATGTTCCCCAAAAAATATTTCACCACCGTACCCCTGTCCTGCTAAACGAAACGACTGCCATTGAATGAATGAAATTAATGAAACAAGAGTTCACTCACTTATTTTTACCGTTCACTCATTTCTTTTATCTACTTATCAGACGGGTAGAAAGCAATGGATGCCTGAACTCCCATTGTGTTATTATCAGACTCCTCCAGGTAACTTTAGGACATTTAAATGGCAATGTTTTAAGCAAGATATATGCCTCAAACTATTTTATATGTAAAATTATCAGACAGTTTTCGGCCCTAACGGGCCTCAAACAATCTGATAATTTTACATATAGAACAGTATTCGGCATATATCTATTACTTATCTCCTAATGGAAAAGAGTACGGCCCTTCAATTAAACTTGACTCTCCTTCACTCAAGGATACTTTGTGCCATGTTTGATCGTAGTTGGTCTTGTGGTTTTGGAAAAGAAGATAAAATTGAGAAAACCTGACAACGACGACAGACATCGGACAAATTTCGATCAAAAAATTTCAATTAGCCTTCGGCTCAGAAAAGCTTCAACTTAAATTCACCTGTAAAATTGGGATGTCCTCTTCTTTCCGAAACCACACTTTAAAATACAACACCTGGAACCAGACAAAAATGAGTAAATGGCATAAATTCTTCATTATACTTTTAAAAACGATATAAAGAACAATCAGTCAAAACTGTTGCATGTTTTCTGAAACATCCTGTAGTATTACTCAATTATTAGATTTTTTGTAATTCCTATATAAATGTATATTTATATTTTGATAGATTAATTTTAAAAATTATTTGATTATATTGATAATATATCCCCCGTATATTCGGAAAGATAGTCAGAAACCTGTGGACAAGCAATTTCTTCATTTACAGTTACCGTATACAGCACATCTTTGGAAATCTGTCAAAATAAGATCATTATACATTTAGTATATATTTCTGTAAAACAAACTTAGAATTATACTTTCTGCGATAGATATAGACATATGAATGTAATTGTTGTAATAATCCTGTAAAAATGATATTTTAGATTCTAAATGTATGGCTTTATCTTCTCCAAATATCAAGAAATATGTTAACCTGTTTACGATCGTAATTATCTTCACATTCTAAAAAGTTGACATCTCATTCTGTGATAACTGTCAAAATTAACAAAACAAATAAAAAAAATAAATAAATGAACACAGTACAGAGTTATGGTTATTGGTAAAATTATTCATCCTATTCGACTGGCGATTCTTAAGTTTGAAAAAAGCAAACTTTTCTAGGTTTTTGACTAAAGTAAGGGTCTAAGTATTTTATGACGCATTTGTATGTGTCTCCTTGAAATGTTTAGGAACAAATTTCACAAACTTTGAATTTTTCCACGGAAGTCTTATCACACCAACGTCATATAGCACATCCTTGGAAATCTGTCAAAATAAACTTAAAATAAACTAAATATGCATTTAATATATTTTTTGTAAAATAAACGGCTTATATAAGAACAAAACAATTTTTGTTTTAGATATATGAATATAATTGTTGTAATTAGTCTGAGCTTTTAAGATTCTAGTGTATTTCTTTATCTTCTTCAAATATAAAGAAAATGTAAACCTGTGCATAATGGTGAATGTAATAAGGTATCTTCACAATGCACTATAACCTTGACATCATATTTTGTGGTAGGCTGTCAAAATTTACAAAACCAATTCAAACAAATTTGATTATTGTTTAAATTAAGTTTAAAATTTATTTCAGTGACTCATCATACCAAACATGCAATTTGATAAAGATTAGTTTTAAAAAAAGGGGGAGCTTAGAATTATTT
This sequence comes from Saccostrea cuccullata, assembly GCF_032062105.1. Classification (NCBI taxonomy): domain Eukaryota; kingdom Metazoa; phylum Mollusca; class Bivalvia; order Ostreida; family Ostreidae; genus Saccostrea; species Saccostrea cuccullata. The sequence goes on along the minus strand of NW_026938593.1, from coordinate 64,408 downwards.
ATTTGATATATTTCCTTTTTCTGTTCTTTTTGCTTTGTATTTCCTCTAGCAAGGCTTTCACCTGAAATTCAAGGAATGGCCAATTGCACCAAAATAATGTACCATATTTGTAAAAAATAAAATTAAGCCTTGTGGTGTTTCACTAGTCAGGTGCTGTACTAACGCAACTATTCAGGTTTCAGACAAAGCTAAGTTTTTGCTATTTCCCCGCGTGAAAAGCGGGAGGGTATGTATAGTATGTGTGTCCGTCCGTATGTAAGACAGTCCGTACGTTTGTCAGTCTGTCTGTTACGCTTTGGGATACTAATCCTTTATTCTCAACTCCTCCCATACCACTGAATGAAATTTGATAATATTCACAGAAATTTATCATATATTGCCGTTGTGCACCTAATATTTAACTCTCTGATCTGACACATACTCCGTTTTTTATTTTAGGTGTCTCACAACAAAACATGGACCCTGCCATTATATTCATTGCTCACAGTACCTCTAGTTTTATATCATTTTAAAAATCCCCAAGATGTAACAAATTCATCAGCTATTGTACAGGCTTTTGATGAAATGTTATGAGTATAGACTATAGATGTGGGATTTAATTAAGTACGTGAGTTATATCTCAATTGCAATTCCGAGTTTGCAGCAACTTCATTAGGATTATTTATTTATTATTTTTAAGAGATCGATCTTGGTATGAACCCATAATTTAATAATTATAATTAGTTACATGTAATATCAATGTTTAGAAAATGCACAGTTCGAGCAAAGGACTTTATTTAAATCTGCTATGGAATAAACATGTTGGGACCAATCAATAAAATGGAAAATAATACCCCATGCTTTTAATAAATGAAGTTTGGGGTATAATAAGATATCTTGGATGGAATAAAACTTGCATTGCAAACAAGATCATTAATTTTTATTTTGTTCATCAATATAATAAATCCGAGTAAAGATACTTCTTTAAAGAGATGAGATCATTTTTAGAGTTTCTTTGAGATATGGCATGAAGATAAGAACATTATGAAAGATTTTATTACGTACCCACCCCCTGTCATCCCCCACTGAAACTCTTATCAAGAGGCCCATGGGCCGCAACGCGCACCTTTGTAAGTGGCAATGCTGTTCTCAGGTTTTCCCATTTCAATACCTGTTGTAGACCTACCCTTCGCCCGGGGGACATGATTTACAGTATTAAGAATTAACATTTCCCAGGTTAAGTTTCAGCTTTCTTGGCCCAGTGGTTTTTGAGAAGACTTTCAAAGACTTGAGCTAAATATTTCAATGTAAAACTTGGTTTAATTACTGTGGCCCTGTCCCTCCCCAAGGTTCATTATTTGAACAATTTAGAATCTAGTACACTACTCAAGGAGTGATCCATATAAGTGTAAGGTTTTCCCCTATATTTTTCAATGCAAAACTTTGATTTCCAATTTTGGCTCTGGCTTATTCCTGGTGTTCAAGGGTTCGAAATTGAAAATCTGCACTATCGAGCATGCTTCCAAATAACTTTCAGCTTTCCTAATCCAGTGGTTTCTTAAAAGATTTTTCAAAAATGTTCACATATATTTGAATGTAAAATTTGATTCACTTGTTTTTTGAATAAAACTGAAAGGACATGCGGACGTTCATGTTTACAATGACTTTTTTTGCTGTACTTAAAACGTGTGCTCCGAGACGATCCCTAAACAGACCGGAACTTCATATCAGCCGGAAATGGGGAAAACAATTAGTAATTTGAGAAACCATGTGGGTATTTTTGAAATTTGTCAGTCAATGTTAATTCAAAGGACCATTTTTAAAATAAAAAAAAATTACTGTTGAATTGAATGCTTTTAATACACAGATTTATGTAATATAAAATGACGTGACCTCTAATTGGGGACTTCCTTGTTTGTTAATTTCCTTGTTCATGTTACTCAGAATAATGTTATTGTGTGAGCAAATTATAACAACTTCTTTTATTAAATCAAAATGATCTGATTAGAAATGCTTACTTACAAAAATGGTTAAAATAAATTTAAATCAACAAATTCATATGTATATCGGTATAATCGATTGTACTAGAATCAAGTAAAATTATCTCCCTTGTTCATTCTACTCTTGTCTACTGTAAACAAATAAAACAAAAGTATTGTCGAAGTAATACTTACTTTCTTTGTAGACCTCCCAATTCAAGAAGCTCTCACTATAGTATTGTTTTCTATAGTGAATCAATGATAGTGTTTTTCTTCTTTCCTTGAACTATTCAACGTCTGACAGTGAGTCCAATCGTATCATCTCGGGCATTTCCGTCAAACCTCAGAAAAACAACTTCGAATGTACAAGCATCTTAGGAATGTATACATCTTCCTGGTTTTTAAACATTTGATACTAGGATCTAATTTTTTTCTTTTTGCCACAAGTTGACAGTATATTTTAGTTGATATCTTTACATTTAACAAAGTTTAACTCCATAATCCATAGATAAGAGGTCCTCCTATATTTATTGCAAAGTTTGAGAAAAAAGGGGTGTAATGTTGTCTACTTAATACATTCGAAATCGTTTTTTCCGCTAGTCAGGAAAGGCCTGAAGAGTTCCTATTGCTTGTTGGTTTTGATCTTCGAAACAATGAATTTTATTTCTTATTTAGAGTCAAATTTTATATAGTTGATTGATTGTGTGCTGTTTGATTTTCCATTAAAAATTTCTTAAATCATATAAAGATGTCGCGGTGGCCGGAAGAAGACTTCAATTTTAGAGTTATACCAGTCACTTTCGTTCAAGATTGATATGGGTTCTTTGTAGTGACACGTGACCTAGTAGATAACTGAGACTGCTCAATATAACTAATTCGCCTGTCTAGGTGTGGCATTTAGACATGTTGTAAATCACGACATTATGCATATGATGTCACATGGCTTCAAGGTTGACATAGCAAGATATTTGCCAAGTTGACAGGAAAGCTCGGACTATTAAAAATTGTTTAGATGGCCACATACCAAGATATTTGCCCCAGGACATCCCTGGAGTATTATGTCACCCGGTGCAGAAGACAGAGGGTGATATAACATTAAAAAAAGGTTTTCCTGTCACTGAGTAGAAAATATTCTGGTATGGTCACCCGAGAAGTCATATGGTAGATCTAAATGTAATATAAAAACATTTAAAATCAAAAATCTTCTTAATCATTCAAGTTTAGGCAAATACCTGTCAAATTGCGTTAATTTTGCTACGTTGTTAACGTTTGCTTAAAAACCGACGTGTTTCCCCACCTGGCGAGGTCCTGTTAGGATCTGGGTTAGAACAGGTCCTCAGTACCCCCTTGCTTGTCGTGAAAGGCGGCTAAATGAGGAGGTGCTTCGGAAGAGACGGTATGAACCTAAACCCCGTGTCACAGCAGGTGTGGCACGATAAAGATCCCTCCCTGCTCAAAGGCTGTAAGTGCCGAGCATAGGCCTAAATTTGCAGCTCTTCATCGGCAATGGTGACGTCTCCATATAAAGGAATTATTCTGGAGAGGGACGTAAAACAGTATACAATCAATCAACCAACCGGCGAGTCTCAGCTATACAGGTAGAGTAAGCAGTTTAGATAACCCTAAGAAAAACATATTATAGTTTTGAAAACTTTGTCACTTTGAAAAAAAAAATGGCGAAAACTTTAACACTTATATTCCCTATAGTTAACTACAATTTTTTTATTAAGGAACCCCAAGCTTATCTGCAACAACGCAACCATGTTCTAAGTAATTAACCTTTTGATTCAATCCTCTTTTGTGAAATGTGTACCTGTAAAAACATAAATACTACAGTTCAATTTATTAAAACCTTTAGTTATCCTTTTATCCTTTTAATTAATACTTGTCCATTGGAACAACAGTTCAGTTTACACTTGTCTATCCTGGAAAATTGATGTACAATTCTGTTTTCACTGTCTTATGTTTATACATCTGCTTATCATTAATTCATGTTTCACGCTAAAATTAAAAAATAAAAATCGACAACATATCCTGCTGATTACATACAATGATAATTCACAATGCTACACAAACACTTAATAAACTTCCTTTAACAGTTAGACCACACATTAATGATTTGTATCTTAAAATTGATAAGCCCTGTGTTTGTCCGCCTCAAAATACTATTGACATAAATAAATCACTTAAAGAGTCACTTTTGTATTTCGGAAGTTAATAATTGTAAACACTAGTACATGTATACCAATGGTCGAACATCCATCCACATACAAACTGTTTGTGCGTAAACAGGATTTGTCTTAAATTGAGTTCTCATACTTGTATGCGTATGAACTTTTGTGATTTTCTAGGTTCTTTATAATGAATGTATGGAACAGGGACCATATCTTTAAACTACTGATTTTTTTTATTATATTGTTTATCTCTATCTCTAATTATATTTAATACTTTACTAGATTGTGCACTGCCTAGAAATAATTTTAAATTCTTATCATTCAAAGCTGCCTTTTTTCAGTTTTTTAGTTCAAATCGACGTTAAGTACTGTTTAAGTGTACGGAATACGAGCTGGTACCAGGCTGCTTGACCGAGGGCCCCACAACCCTATCCCCACCAAGAATTACCTCACAGGAGATAAAATGTCACTTATCTGGAGAGACCCCTCCCACTACGTGCCGTCAGATAGGACCTTGAAAAAGCAACACCAGTACTGATCGTTACCTAGAGACACAAAACGTGACGCCAAGGAGATGCAGAGCGAGGACTAACAGGTGGACGTCATGAGACAAAGGGACAAGCCCTCTGTTAATTTTGTATTTTGCGGTGTAGGGATTATTATACTGGCAATAAAGCTGCAAGGAGCTAAATTGCATAAGCACAGTGGTTTTTTTTTTTTTTGGTTTTTTTTTTTTAAATTAAATGGAAACGTAAGGGGAACAAATTTCAAAGGAAAGGGAAAATGAAACCGTTAACTCGGTCGGTTATGTTCTCGTACTTTTCTGGCTCTTTCATTATTTTTTTCCCAGCTTTGTATTCACCGTTAACTATGCAATTGGTTTTATCAATTTGCTTAATAAACAAAAATACTTACAGTGTTATAAAGATGGGTCTGGGGTTTGGTCAAGGTTCGGAAATTTACTATTTTCGTAATAGAAAATGAATTGCTATGATTAGCCAAAAGTATCGCCATGGCCACAATTTGCTATTTTATTTAAGGTTACTACCACAAAGACATAGGTGTATCACAAACTGGAATACCCGAATGTAGCCTATTCGGATACACTCAGGATTTATTCAGCATGCCTCCACTAGAAAGAGCTAACCGAGGGAAATATTGCGGCTATTATCACGAGGCTATTGAGCGGGAAAGAGAACGAAGAAAGAACGAACGAACTTCCCGAAAGTATGAGAGTGGAAGCCACACACATTCGGATGTTATAGATAGAGATTAGTGCAGTATTATGCATGTGTAATAATTATAAACATGTCACCAGTACTTGGACTATGCTTGTGTGACTAGATGTTTATCAAGCTTGTTTTGTTGTGTTTTTTTAATTTATTTTTAAAAATAAATTATACGTGAAATATTTTTTATTATTTATATTATTTGCAGAATGAAGACAATTTCATAGGTTCAAGTGTTCAAGACATACCAAAGCTTTCGCCATAATGAAACATAGACAATCAGAGCTCACCTCAACGAATGTTGTCTGTAAGTAAGGTAGAGTCCTACACTAAGCTTACAATTTCGAAGTTCACATCCAAAATGCAAAATTTATGCAATTTTGATCTGATATCAAACCTGCAATTTGTGAGTGTTCATCTCTTGATGCAACACCCATACAATGTTGCTTCAAGTAGGCGTAATATTTTCTTGGTAATATATCTGCAACTGTAACTTTTACATGGTTCATTATCTATCAAATATATGCCAGATCCAGCAGCCGAAGCAGTTCCATTGGTGTGTATCCTAAGATATGTATCATCCATGCAAGTTTGGTCCAGGAAGGGTTTATACCTTTACTTTATTAACTTTATTAAAAGGTCAAGATCTAGTAAATGAAAGGTGCCTACAGATTTATCAAACTTGAGAAATGAATTCCTTTATTGATGCTTTACAACTATAGCATGGTCAAATAAGGTGTTTCGGGGCATAATTTGCAGATAAACAAGATGAACAACTGTATTTTAAACTGTCATTTTCAATGGAAAATTAAGAAAACCAGTCATGAATATGGGAGTTTTTCTCATATTCGACAAAGGAAATGTATCCAGATTGCCTACAGTCTCTCAAAAAACGGTAATTAATATGTTCAAAGCCTCTTCTTTAAATTAACATCATATTTAATATAGGTATCCGGTTTACTTTTCATATGATTTCAAATTGAATGTCATGAAAATACCCTATTTCTTCATAATTCTGCTAAAGCCGTAAAGTGCGGAAAAAAGAAAGTTGAAATTGATTATGACGTCATAATGGATCTAGCACTAAAAAAAGTAGTCTCAAGCTATTTACTAGATCTTGACCTTAATGATTAGCATCCATTCTTGTGAGATCTGCAATTAAAAATTGCAAATTGTCAATAGTTTTTTATTTATTTATTTATTTTCAATTCTTCATACAAACAAACAGTGAAATATATATAACAGACAAATAACATTACAAACAATATGACAATATTACCTTCAGACAATTTTATGCAAAATTTTTAAAAAGTTTGCAGTCAAGTGATTTCAATTTTTTTTAGAATGAAAGCATAGAAAACAATTTTCAATAGTTGCTGTGGAAATAGGGGGAAAGTGAAAATTCTTTAAGCTTTGATTTTTAAATCAAAGTACTAAAATGACTGATAGGAGTTGGTGGTTGACTAAGCTTAGCTAATGAGTTTTCATTTAGTGATGAAAAAAATGAAAGTATTGTCCAGCTCGGGGCGACAAACGCTAAATTGCCAGCAATAACAGACTTTCTAGTTATTTTTGTTAAATGTCTAGAAAGAATAATATCTATATAAACTTTATACAAATTATTATAATATACTTCAAAGAAATGTTATACACTAAAGTTTACAGCCGTTCATTGATTGAGTAAGACTGAAAAAAACAACATGTTAATTTCGTCATAAGGCTCCTACATGTTGACGTCGTTTTCACATTGTGACATCACAAAGAAGGGGAAATTCATTACTTTTCATATGCGATTTATAGAACAAGAACATGAGTTTAGGTGTTCCAAATATCTCTCTGATCTAGATATCGTTGTTTTGTAACTATGAAGAGTGTTCGCGAACTTTTTGAACACCCTTCGTATGGTAAAGAATTTTATATCAAAAAAGTATGAAAATTTTAATTTTGAAAATCTTGGTAATTTAACGATTGAACGATTTTCATACCATCACCATAATTGAAGTTCGAGGATGCTTAACTGAATTAAAAAAATGCATGTTTAGTAAAAGAATTGGCATTATTATCGAGTTTCAAGGATTTGTTGCTGTTTATCATAGGTAATGCAACAATATTCCGATAAAAAAAAAAAAATTCCCGATCATTTTCCGTAAGCAATGCCTATAGCTTCCTGAAATGACTAAATGATTCCCATTGCTCTAGCTGGAAAATCTCAAAAAGAAGGTAATTGAGAGTTGCTTATGCAAAAATGGAATGCATTACGCCTCATCGGGATCTCACGAATTGTGCATTCATAACAGTCAAATGATCAGAATTCCAGTGTTCAGGTCATATAGATTGCTTTTTGGACGGTGGTTCTTAGAGTAGTGTAGCTTTCTCTAGCGAAGTCTGCAAAATAGGAATTTGCTATCACAATCTAGAAGCAAATCTTTGAAAAATATACCTTATTAAAGATCTATACGAAACAAAGATATATAGCAATTCTACAAAAAAAAATATCAGTCAGATACAAAAAAAAAAAAAAAAAAAAACAATTCTGACATAATGCTCAAAAATTTCTTAAATACATGAAATAAATAAATTGATTGATGGATTGTTTATTGTTTAACGTCCCTCTCGAGAATTTTTCACTCATATGGAGACGCCACCACTTGCTGGTGGAGGGCTACAAATGTTTTCCTATGCTGGGCACTCAGGGCCTTTGAGCAGTGAGGGATCTTTTTCGTACCAGCACATACTGCGACACGGGAGACCAGTTAATACGGTTTTATCCAAAGGACCGGTCTCCACGTCCCGCAGTTGGATTCGAACCCACGACATAAGGATTGACTTATTACTTGGCGACTCTAGAGCAAACGCTCTAAGCAATGCCCCACGTGGGCGACCATTAAATAAATATAATGTTTCATCAAGAAAATGATTAGTATATTTTGCCCCCCCCCCTCCTCCTCCTGGGTCTGCGCACTCTCTTCTTTTTTCTTCAACGAGGACAAATTCTCTGGATAAGTTTTTTATCGTAAACCTATAGGTTATGGTTTGCGTTATTACATATGTCAAACAGGTTTCTCAGAAATTAATTGCCATTCTCTGTAACCACTTAAACTTCGTTGCCACGCATGGTCACCGATTTTGATGAAACTTCACCCATGCTTAGTACTTGACACCAGAAACAAATATCAAACAAAATTTCGTTGCTAAGTGTCTCGGTTGCTATGGCAACAGCCGGAAAAGTTTGAAAAATCGAGATTTTCAGCCACTTTAAATCCTGACTGTGGCTTTATAAAAACTAGAAAAAGCAAACAAACCATTCTAACAAAAACATGACACTTTGATGTCACTTATACTGTGAGGAAACTGTTTAGAATTTATCTCTAAGTAAGTGGTAACCAAGGGTACATTTGGAATACATTTAAAATGCTGAAATATGCTGAAAAACACTCCATATTCACTTATGGTAGGTGTAACATGCTAAAACTCAATCATTGACTTAAGAAAAACAATGAAAATGTTTGACCTTAAGTTTATAAGTATAAGCAATATTATTCTATAAATAACTTTTATGGTTGCCATGGTAACACAGTGTAACCATGCAAAACCAGTAACTAAGATTGGGTTAATGCAACTGTCTTGAGGAAAAACATGAAAATTCAAGACTGGTAAATATGCATCCTTAGGACCTTGCAACACCAAAACCATAAGAAAAATTGGGTATAATTGCTACTTTGTAGTGTTACCATGGAAACAAATTACCAGTGCTTAAAAGTAAATTTTTTTCCGCTGCATTAAGAATTAAATTGCCATTTAATCAAAAAACAAATTAAAGAGCTCAGCTGGAATAGTCTTATTTGTTAGAACTGAAGTTAAATATCATATATTGATAAAAAATGATTAATAAAACAACACTGTTGCTATGGTTACCAAGAAGGGAAAATGTTCGATTTTTTGAACTTTATATCAATATAAACCCTGTGTGCCAACTTCTTGCATCCACTTAGAGATTGGATGATAGTCAAAATTAAAAGTCAAGTTAGCTGTTAATAAATATCAATCATAAAAGTTTTGGGAATCTACATTTAAGGGTACGTATCCAAGGAAACAAAATATTTTTCAGGTTTTTAAGCATATATTTTCTGCTTATTTCCATAGCAACGCTCTATTTAAAGAATCTAATCTGAATTTTTTGAAATGGGAAAATTTGGAGCACACCAACATCTTATAAAATTGATCATTAGTTATGAGGAAATATGCCTTTTTTAAAAGATAGGATCATATTTAAACATACATAGTATTACTTTGAAGGCTCTCTGGGGCATAAAAACCTTGGCAACCATTGCCAACCAAAATGAAATATAATATTTTTTCTTGGTATGTGTTTCAAGGCTCTTTTTTCTATTATTTGGTAACATTTCATCCTATAATTGCTTTTCATTTTTACGAGTATGATTTCATAAAATTCAATGAATATTTTTTTTTACTTTTGAATACTTTGTTACCATAAGTAACGTATGTAATAGTTGATTTACCAAACATGTTTATCATGCATTTGAGACATCTTACCTTCAACTTTTGGAAAGAGTCATTAACAATTGTTTGCTTTGCCGCAAATGTTAACTATGGGGCTCTAAACATGTTAAAAAATGCCATTTTTCGAACTTTAAGACATGTTGCCATGGTAACTATAAAACATAGCAACCAATTTTTGCCTGATTTCAGTTCAGGGTATCAATGCCTTTTATCATAGAGAGTTTGGAGAAATTCTGAGACTATGCGTGCCACAGCTCCTATATAAAATTTCAAATCATTACAGAGAATGGCTCTTAATAAGAACATGTATAATCTCATCAAAATTAATAATCTATTATGATAATCAGTGGTGGATCTACGGAGGCGCTACCGCCCCCCCCCCCCCCTCCCCCACACACACACACACTTAAAATTGTCAAAGTTAGCTTAAATCATAATTTCGTCTAGAAAATGTGATTTATGTCTACTTGGTAGACTTCATTTTTATCCAAGAGAATCTATAAAACTCAGGAGCTTCCCAGACCCCTTCCCTACGTTTGGCGCCTCTCTAAGTTTAATTCCTGGATCCGCGACTGATAATCGCTAGTAAACATAAATAATCATGACATCATCAAGTGTTACTTCACTCATTTTTATGACTCGTCTAAATATTTATTTGAACAATTTAATTTGCGATTCATCGTCTTTCAATTATCTGCGAGTTACGCAGGTGGTGCAATGGTTAATGTATGCACAAAAAATATAAGGAGTTGATCCTTACTTCGCGGGTTCGACTGCGAGGCATGGGGATGGTTGTTTGGGTGATAACTTTCCTATATGTGTCAATTAAAAAATATCCCATAATTCTATACTGTGAAAAGAGGATCTTAAAAGATTATCCATGTATATTTCAATGTAAATCTGTGATTCTCTATTATGGCCCCACCCTACCTCAATGATCATGATTTTAACGATTTAGAATAATAACATTTATGAACATAAATGTGTTTTTGGCAATCATTGTTAAAAGAGAGTTATCTCCTTTTTCCAAATTAATTGGAAAGAATTATCCAATCTTGCTTACCGCTAGGGGGCATTGCAAACAAAACAAAAGATCAAGAGTCACGCTGTTTGTAGCTGGAAAGTGTTAAACTATCTGTATGTAGATATGCAGTAAAACTAATGGTATGCAAATTTCTTTTGGTGACAACACAAGACACCTCTCAATTTCACATTCAATGACCTAGTCCCTCATGCAAACAAAAATGTTACAAGAACAATTCACTTCAAGACATCTCGAGGGGAAATTGTGTGGACTTATAAACAGTGTGCGAAATCTCTTTCATGATGGGGTGCAAGTAAACAAACAATATCGTCTGCCAAAATACTACAGAAACAATTTTATGTGCATGTCAATTTATCAATAAATATTGTATAAATGTCTATTAAACAGTCAACAGAAAAATTGCTTATGACCAAGAAGTAATAATTGTATTGACAGTTGGTCATGATTTTACTGCCAAATGAATTATGATGACATGTAAAGACTTATATAGGAATTTATATTGTAATGCAATAAATGAATAATTAAAAATGTATATGTTATTGTATGATAAGATGATTTAATCATTCAAAAAGTTGAAATGCATATTGTGATAGAAGAGAATGTTTATTTACATATATTTATTATCTTTTCAGTTTGAGATATATAGACGGATAACCAAGGCGGTAGCCAGGGTTATATTCACAGAACTATGTAAGTGATTGATTTTCAACAATTTGCACCACAGCGCTAGCTGTACGGTACAAATACACATAATGCTTAGAGTGCTTAAACTGTGGTAGCGTTAGCTATGATATTAAGGCGATAGCCATATTAGTTGTGGTAGCGTTAGCTACAAAGTTGATTATACACAAGGTCATAGTGCTAGCTATGAGATCACAGAATTGTGTAAGTGATTGATGTTCATCAATTTGGGTCACAGCATTAGCTGTACAAATAATGTTTCAATGGCTGAACTATCTAGCATTAGCTATGAGATTGAGGCGTTAGCCATACCTGGTAGCGTTAGCTACAGTAGTTAATCATACATACAAATTCATAGTGTTAACTATGAAAGTTGGCGTTAGTCAAAATTAAGAATTTTACAGTCACACTTAGCAATTGTAGATAATGATTCATGATTAATAATATTATTAATTTCAGCTGAAGGAGAGAAGGATAGTTATTTGTAATCATACCCAGGTGAAAGCTGGTTTTTTGTACTGGAAGATCCAAACATGTCCCAACCAAAGAAAAGACGACGATTAAATGAGGAGGAAGAGAAAGACAAAATTAAAAACCCAATGAAGGAAGTTCTGGCAGAGGCCCTTCCAGCCATCACAGAGACTGTTGTGGCAACTGTGAAAGAAACTCTGAGGGTAACTGCAAATAAAGATACCTCATCTCAGTCTAACCAGTCTAATACGGGCAGCAATTTGGAGGGAATTTCCATGTCATCCACATCATATGCAACATTGCCTGTGACATCAGCTGCGACATCATCTGTAGCGTCATCTGCGACATCACCTGCACCATCACAAGAAACACTGCAATCATCGACTACTGAAGGTAATAAAAATAAGGGTACAGGGCCACTTCACATTGGTCGTCCTTTGGGTCAAGGGATCGATACAAAAATTAAGGCAAAGATATGGGCTGAGGAGTTCATCCAGTTAGGATGTCTGGTGTTCAAACAACCATATGCCAAGTTGGAGGCGGTGCAGGCAAGTGACAATAGCGTCACATTTCTTCAAAAGGAACACAAATACTTCTTCAAATCCTTACAACAGTGGACAGGAGCCTTCCACGTTTTTGTGGCAATTTACTGTGAGAAGTTCCCCGAACAGGCACCAAACCTCATGAAGTACATGGCCACAGTCCAGAAGCTAAGTTCTGATGTCGGGGAGAGAGCTGCATTCCACTATGACGAGCAATTCAGAAAATGGAGGGCAGAGAATCTAGACCAGATGCCGTGGGAGAAGATAAACTCTGAGCTTCATTCTGAAGCTCTGCAGATTGGTCTAAAATCAAAATTGTTTCAAACAGAGGGAAAAACCAGTCGACCAAAACAAAACCAGCAGCAGCCATTTCGTGTCAAAAACAACAAAAAGCCATGTTTTAGCTTCAACAACAATGCTGGACAGTGTGCAAGATCGAACTGCGAGTATGCACACATATGCAGTAAATGTTTTGGAGACCACAACAAAAAAGACTGCCGACTTCCAGACAACAACAAGAAACCTAATCACTCAAACACAAAGCCAGCAAATACCCAAACTCCATTCAAGAAGTAATGTTGTGACTCCTATTCGTGTAAAGACATTGGCAGTTTGGCTCCAAAATTTTAATCAGGAAAAAAGACAATACCTCATAGATGGTTTCACAAATGGTTTCAGAATTCCTTATCATGGAGACAGAAAATTTAGATTTAGTGAAAATCTCAAATCTGCGAAGGAAAATATAGACATTCTGCAGCAAAAAATTGACATAGAAGTTAAAAAGGGACGAGCAGCAGGCCCATTTACATTAGATAAATTGCCATTCAAAAATTTACAAGTTTCTCCCCTAGGATTAGTTCCTAAACAAACACCAGGTGAATATAGAATAATACATCACCTTTCTTATCCGGACGGCTCTTCAATAAATGATGGCATTGGTAAAGAAGATTCGGCAGTTTCCTATCAAACAGTAGATGACGCCATTAAACTTATTCAGCATTTTGGGAAAGGAGCTCTGTTAGCAAAAACTGACATTGAAAACGGTTACAAAAACATTCCAATTCACCCTTCTGATCATGAACTTTTTGGATTTGCCATTGGTGATTACTTCTACTATGATAAAACATTACCTATGGGTTTAAGCTTTGCCTGTAATCTATTTGAAAAATTTTCTACAGCAATTCATTGGGTGGTGAACGAAAAATTAAAAATTGAAGGATGTGTCCATTTGTTGGATGATTTCCTGTTGGTTGGTCCACCATGTATGGAATCCTGTAATGGCCAACTAAAATTATTTTTGAAATTTATGAATGTTATAGGGGTACCAATAAAAGAATCAAAAACTGTATTTCCAACAACAGTTTTAACTTTCTTAGGTCTTGAATTAGACACAGTAGCCATGGAAATCCGTTTGCCTCAAGAAAAATTGCTCCGAATGCATTCCCAAATTGATGTTTATAAGAGCCGAAAGAAAATTACACTCCAGGAACTACAGTCTGTAATCGGGCTCTTGAATTTTGCATGTTCAGTTGTGCCACCAGGCAGAACATTTTTACGCCGATTAATAGATCTTACAAAAGGCTTGCAGAAACCACATCATAGGCGCAGATTAGGCAAAGAAGCAAAAGCCGACCTTGAAGCGTGGTCAATATTCCTTAACCACTTCAATGGGAAATCACTGTTCTTAGAAGATGTATGGTACACATCAGACAAATTGCAACTATTCACAGATGCAAGTGGACTTGGATTTGGTGGATATTTTGGAGTGAAATGGTTTTATGGTGAATGGCCTTCATCATGGTCCAAGTATCACATTTCTATCAAAGAACTCTTTCCAATTGTGGTCGCAGTTCAAGTATGGGCTCAAGAGTTTGCAAACAAGAAAGTCTGTTTCTTTTCGGACAATATGGCAGTAGTGCAAGTGATCAATAAACAAACAGCTAAAGATGTATGACTTATGAAACTATTACGTCGTCTTATAGTTCAGTGTCTGAAATTTAACATTTATTTTCAATCTCAACATGTAAAAGGTGTGAACAATATACTTAGTGATAAATTGTCTCGTTTACAGATACAAGAATTCCGGAAACTTGCTCCAACAATGAATCAGAACCCAGTATCTGTGCCAGAAGAGATGTTCAAGCTCTAAATTCGGTGTCAACATATTTGATTGAAAACGCATTAACAGTGGGAACAAGAGCATCCTATAGAAGAGCCAGAGAAGTGTACACAACTTTTCAACAAAAGTACTTTCCTGATTCCCAGTTATTCCCAATTTCCGCAAACCAATTATTCTTGTTCATATCTCATTGTTTTCAAAAGAGTTTGGCTCCACAAACAGTTTTAGGCTACCTGTCAGCACTCACACATTTCAGCAAAATGGAAGGTAATGAAGACCCAACACAACATTTTAAGGTGAAACGAGCCATCCAAGGCTTTCAAAAGCTTAAAGCAAAGCCAGATAGCAGACTTCCAATTACTCCATTGATGCTTCAACAAATTGTGAACTCTTTGCCGAATTGCACCCAATCTTATTATCAAATGCACTTATTCAAGGCTATGTTCCTTTTAGCTTTTCATGCTTTCCTAAGGATAGGTGAAATAACATCCTCTTCTCTGGGAGATCCACTACCACTATCAGCAGTATCATTTGGGAAACAACATGATGGGTCCCCCGAAAGTTTGTGTGTAACCATGGTCAACTTCAAGCATCATATTGGAAAACCACCTGTTACTTTACAATTATCAGCAAACAAGGAAAACAAGCAGTTATGCCCAGTTTTAGCTATATGGGACTATATAAAATTGAGAGGACAGAATGCAGGTCCACTGTTTATGTTCCAAGACAAATCCCCAATATCTAGGCAATATTTCAATCAACAATTGAAAATCTCTTTAACCTTTTTGAACTATGACACAAAAAGTTACAAAGGACATTCTTTCAGAATTGGTGCAACAACATGGGCGAAATCAAAAGGAGTTTCCGATGACCAAATTCAACTTTTAGGACGTGGGAAATCTAATGCGTATAGGAAATACATTCGAATTCCTTTATTGAATTTGTAAACAGGACATGGGGTCAGGGGCCTCTGTCCTCTAAAGTTACTTGTAGAGTATGGACACTAAGTTTTTTGTATCATATACGGTAATGTTAGTTTGAAAATAATTACTGCAGTATTTTTCTGGCATGGGGCTTCGGACCTCTGTTGGAATGGAATGTTAATGTATCTTTATGAAATTATGTATTTTTGAAGAAAAAAGTTTTTCTTACGTGTTGTTTTGTTATATAGTTATATTGCATGGTAGAAATCTAGTCATGTAGTTAAGTTCATTTCAATCTCTTGCCATTGACATATGTAAGTTAATTATGCTATACAGTTGTGTTTCTCATTCATTTTGGGGTGGGGGGTATTACTTTTCAATACGCCTTTCAAGTAATACTGTGGCAATTTTTGGTCCCCACCTTTGATTTTCAAGGACATAACGATGAATATATTATGTAATACTCTTTGTTCATGTTGGCATAATGATTTTTACAAGGCAGAGATGTTGTTGACCCGGATGTAATAATATATGTTTTTTAATATACATCCGGGTTATTTTATTTTCAAATTTTTGTAGTTAGTGTTTTGTTCCAATATTACGTCATTTAATTAATAAATGACCATTTTCAATTCTAATTTGTGTTTGAGTGATTTATGAAAATCAAACAGAGCCAAAATAAATGAGAGCTAAGGGATTTGACAAAAAATAACATTTATGAACATAAATGTGTTTTTGGCAATCATTGTTAAAAGAGAGTTATCTCCTACTTAAGATTAATTGGAAAGAGTTATCTAATCTTGCTCACCGCTAGGGGGCATTGCAAACAAAAACAAAAGATCAAGTGTCACGCTGTTGGTAGCTGGAAAGTTTTTTACAGCCCACCACCCTCCCTAATGCAATGTGTAAACTAGTATTTTTCATTTATTTTTGTTTTAATTACAGCTCGTATTCATAATGTCGTTTAGGCATCAGTTGTAATATTTGTTTATTATGAAAATTTGTTCTAGTCAATCATTTTATATTTTTCTGTGTTATTATTTTTGGTTTGTCATAATGTGTTTTGGGGCAATTTTTGGTCCCCCACCTTTGATTTTCAAGAACATGACGATGAATATATTATGTAATACTCTTTGTTCATGTTGGCATAATGATTTTTACAAGGCAGAATGATTTTTACAAGGGTGTTGACCCGGATGTAATAGTATATGTTTTTTAATATACATCCGGGTTATTTTATTTTCAAATTTTTGTAGTTAGTGTTTTGTTCCAATATTACGTCATTTATTTAATAAATGACCATTTTCAATTCTAATTTGTGTTTGAGTGATTTATGAAAATCAAACAGAGCCAAAATAAATGAGAGCTAAGGGATTTGACAAAAATATATTTATATAATAGTGTTGCATTATGCATGTACTATGCTTAAAAAGTAAGCAGGGTTTGACACATGGTGCACGAGCAGGAGGCGAGTACACTATGTTTCAAACCCTGCCTACTATTTAGGCATAGTACATGCATAATGCAACACTATTGTTATTATTATGCTGACTGTTGTAATTATTTATGCGGCAATCCATTTGACGTTTCCCTAAAAATATCGGTGCTAATACAGCGTACTTGTAAGAACTCATTCAAAATCTTCATGCTAAAAAAGGCTGCTTGCTTAGTTATTTTGGTTACTAGTATTTTCTCTAAATAAGTCAGGATTTTCTGTCCCAAAGTTACTCATTTGTTAGTAAGACTGATTTGTTTGCAGACGTCGATTTTCATTGATAATTTTCTTTTACGTCCTTCAATCAAGCGTTATATAAAAAAGCGTTTTAATGACCCCATGGTATCAGTTCATTTAACGATCTGTGTGTAATTAGTTTGAAACTTTGTTGTACATATTTATCTAAGATTCCTTCGAATAATATAACTTTTTTCAAATAATATTTGTCTATTTTCTCCTTCTTGTGTCAATTGTATAAATTAAGTTTATATATTTAATAGAATTCACCCAATTAGTGATAGTCTCAGCAGTTGCGTAATCGACAAGGCATCGGACTGGAAATCTCATGGTCGTGAGTTCTATTCCCGGCCTGTGCACTGAAGAATTTTATTCAGTAAATAAGGCCATGTACTATTTCGGCATAGTATGCTTACGCTTTATAAATCCGTAGACCACTATGCGAGAATAGTAGGGTATGGGTTATATAGGAACAAACTGTCAGGAAGCATAACAATTTGCTATAGTTTGCTCCAACATACATTTCGTCCTTTCTATCCCAATAGTACTTGAGAATAAGAATATTTTTTTCTTGCATAATTCATTGTAAATCTTTGATTCCTTACAACGACCCCACCCTATTCCAGGGTCATTATTTGAATAATTGTATTTTCAACAATTTTAACTACCACAGCATGCTTCCTCGTAAGTTTCAAACTTTTTGGCTTGGCAGTGCTTGAGAGGGGTTTTTTTTTTAATGATTTTTCCATACGATTTATTGTAAAACTTTGATTTCTTAATGTGTTGCACCCTATTCCCCAGATCCATGATGTGAAAAATTGAGAAAATCAACTGATCAGAAAGCTTCCACATAGGTTTCAGCTTTTCCGACCAAGTTGATATAATGATCTTGTTAATTAGCAAATATTATAGGGATATTGAACTTATATTGGTGAATATTGGCACGAGGTGTCTCGTGTGGCCAAAGAATATATAAATTAAATAATTTTAATTTTGCGTGAAAATAAACAATTCTTTCTTAAAAGTCACTGTCTAATATAAATTTGCCTCCAAAATGTTGACCACACATTTTTTGTTCACTTCAGGGAGTTTGATCGTATTCGGAATGCTTCGGGCACATTCATATATGCTCATATGATACAAATATATGCTGATATATATAATACAAAATAAGCATTCAATAAAACACTAAGATATTGAATGCTAAAATCTCCTGTATTTTAGTCTCTTTTTTATTATAAACTATCTATTAGCTATATATATAACAGAGGTGAAACATATTATTGGAAAGTATTTTGGCAAATAAACCTTATAATATCTTTTAAAAAGATAATGTATACCCGGGCATAAGCGTTAAAAGGTTAAACGCAGATGTGTTCTTCGACAGAATATGTATAAATTTTCTTAGTAAGATGTAACAAACTAAATTTAATCCCGTAGGATACCCCTAGTGCGTTAGTGTAAATATTGTTATTTATCCTGTGGGGAGCCCCTCGATGTGTAATTTTATCTACCTGAGAGCTCGTGTTCGGGTAGTACCCGGGAAGTCACAGCCGAGATAAGACCTGTTTGGCTTGTTGTTATGATGAAGTAGCCTGGGCGGGTACTCAAACTACATCAGGTATTTGAAAATACAATTTGTAAAATATGGTTTCTTGTGTGAGTCTGCACGTTTAGTATGGTTGTTTTATTATTTTTTTCCCCAGGGTCCTATTTCCTCGGGCTTTTGTCCCGTTTCGTAATTATCAGGTCTTGGGCGGGGTACTACAGCTAATTACATTGACAATAGCCAGTCGGCAGTCCAGGGAGACAGGGAGAGGCTTGCAATGGGTAATGGTTTTGCAGTAACAGCGGCAACTGTGTGAGAGAGTACGAAAGAGTACGGCAGCCCTGACGGACACATCCGGACCTGCAATTTTAAGTTATGTGTTATAATGAAATCTCCTGTTTAAAATAATATAAATTCAAACCAAAGTTAATCTAGACGGCATTGTGAAAGTTTATTATGTGATATATGTGATACTTGTGAAAGTTATAATATTCAATTTAATTTGTGAAAGAAAACCCGTTTATCAGAGGAAATTCAAAAACCGGAACTCAAACCTCCAGCAAGGGTGTGGTGATTAATTGACTACGTTTTAAAGAACATTCTTCCAGGACTGACGTGCGGCTGATAGACAATTCATTTCTATATTTTTTAATTTGTTTCTTTTGTTGTACAATTTACTTTTGTTTTGTTTATTAAATTTTGTTAAAATTTCATTTTGTTTTGTTTCCTTCATTTATTCAAGTTCTTAAAGTGTATAACCCACATCTCAACAATTTGGTGGCAGCGGTGGGATACATCTGAGCTTGGGTAAATAGAGGAAATATTTTTTTTTTTTTGCAAGTTTGTTTCTATTATTAATTTTGCTTTTGTGTTTCAGGTTCACAAACTTTCACAATGTCTGGTATGCCAGAATGGATGTCTGACTTAATTGAAAAGGGTACAAACGTAAAAGAATGTCTCGAGATGTGGCGTCAGGAGCAGGAATCAAAGAGAGAGTTAGAAAGGGAGAGATGGGCGCAAGAGAGAGAAGAGCGTCAGGCGCAGAGAGAAAGTGTAAAGTTAGAGGTAGAAAGAGATGTGAAATTACGAGAGTTAGCTATAAGAGAAAAAGAGTTAGAACATGCTAAAATTGGGGGGTCTCAACCCCATAAGATTAAATGCCCACCTGTTAAGTTACCTAAGTTTGAGGAGGGACAGGACCCTGATGTCTTTTTACGGTCGTTTGAAAAGATAGCTGGGTTGCAGAAATGGCATAAATCCCAGTGGGCTATACGCTTAGTTCCTATGTTAGCAGGTAAGGCTTTGGAAGCGTATTCAAGGTTGTCGGATGCAGATAGTGATAACTATGAGATTATCAAAACAGCTATTCTCAAGAGATATGAGCTTACTTCTGAAGATTACAGGGAAAAATTTCGTCAGGGTAAGCAGTCAAATGATGAGTCATTTAAAGATTTTGTTGTTAGGGTAGAAAGGTGCCTCAATCACTGGTGTGAAGGTGAGAAAATAGATTCAGATTTTGGCAAGTTGTATGATATGGTCTTGAGAGAACAGGTTGTTAGAAGTTGTCCAAAAGACTTACAGTTGTGGATTCTGGAACATGACCCAAAGTCTATTGAGGAGGTTGTTGCGTTGTCTAATGCATTTCAGGCGGCACATAAGAGTAAGTATCTTAGTGGCAATAGTGTCCAATTTCTCAGTACAGGGAATAGGTCGACGGGAAAGCCAAACAAGTTTGGTTCGACAAATTCTCAAGATGGTAAGTCAAATCTCAAGTCTCATTTTTAATGCAGGGGATAGCAGAAAGTGTTTCATTGTGATAGAGTAGGACATATTGCAGCCAACTGTTTTCTTAAGAGAACTCAGTCAAAGGGTCAAGACAGTAAAGGTCAGAGAGGTACAAAGCCTGAGAAAAGGTCAGAAAATGTTGGTTTGTGTTTAGATAAGTCTGAGTCTAAAGTTGCAGACAATATACAAGATACAACCAAGGGTAGGGTGATTCTTAAGTTGTCCGGAGTTGATAACGAGTCGCCAGTAATTGAAACATCGGCAGCATTGGGTTGGGATTTAGTAAAGGGCCAGGTGAGTGATCAACCAGTTGCAGTCTTACGAGATACCGGATGCTCTACTGTATTTGTACGTAGTAAGTTTATTTCAGACTCTGATAAAACAGGACGTTCAAGAGTGATAACTCTGGCTGATGGATCTCAAAGAAACTGTGATGAGGCAATGGTAGATTTGAAGACTCCTTATGTATCAGGTAAGGTACATGCCCTTGTCCTTGATTCTCCTTTTGCTGATGTAATTATTGGTAATAATGTTAGCATACTCAAACCAATGGAGGACGAAAAAGAAGTCAAGAGGGATGGAGATGACGAGAACACTTGTGCTGCAGTTCAGACACGTTTGCAGTCCAAATTGGAGCAAGGTAATAGTAATTCTCAGAGAAAAGCAACAGAAGAGGATTCAGAGGATGAATCTTTGAAACAATTGTGGTGCAGCAGAGATAAGTTGGTAGAACTTCAGGAATCAGATGACAGTTTGAAATCTGCACTGAGTATGGCACAAGACGATACTCAAGAAGGTAAGTCTTACTTTCAGAAACAGGATGGTTTACTGTATAGAATATTTCAGAAAGATTCTGGTGAGAAATTTTCCCAGATCGTCATACCAAAGACAATGAGGTCGAAGGTAATGTCCCTGGCTCATGACACTCCACTAGCAGGACATTTAGGTAACAAGAAAACCAGGCAGCGTATTATGCAACATTTCTTTTGGCCTGGAATGTATATTGACATATCTCGATTCTGCAAATCTTGTTCTATTTGTCAAAAGGGAACACCAAAAGGTCGAACTCCAAAAGCTCCACTCATTCCTATTCCACCCATTGAGGAACCATTCTCAAGAATAGCCATCGATTTTGTTGGACCTCTTCCACTGACGGAGAAGAAAAATCGTTACATCTTGGTTTGTATGGACTACTCAACACGGTATCCGGAAGCATTTCCTTTGAAAAACCAAGAAGCAGAGACAGTGGCCAACACTTTGATAGAGCTGTTTTCTAGGGTAGGTGTGCCTAATGAAATTCTGTCGGACCAGGGTACCAATTTTATGTCCACACTGATGACTGAATTGTGTAAGTTACTTCAGGTAAGAAAATTAACAACTACCCCTTACCATCCACAAGCAAATGGGTTAGTGGAAAAAATTTAATGGGACTTTGAAGAAAATGCTGAAGGCATATGCTTCTTCTGAACCTCACAGATGGGATGTTCATTTGCCTTACGTTCTTTTTGCATACAGAGAGGTGCCAAATGAGACAACTGGGTATTCTCCCTTTGAATTGCTCTATGGTAGACATGTTAGGGGGCCCTTAGCAATCTTGAAAGAGCAGTGGGAGGAACCTACAGTCGAACAGGCTTCAGTGTTGTCCTATATTCTGGAGACGAGGGAGAGAATGCAGAACATTAGAGATTTGGTTAAAGATTCAGAGAGACTCGCGAAAAAGAAACAAAAGATGTACTACGACAAAAAGGCGAGAACTCGTACATTTGAGGTAGGTCAGAAAGTTCTTGTACTTCTTCCAACTAGCACATCTAAGCTGATGGCGCAATGGAAAGGTCCGTATGAAGTAGTGAAAAAGGTAAGTCCAGTGGATTACAAGGTAAGAATATCCAAGAATAAAGAACCGATTTACCACGTCAACATGTTGAAAGAGTGGCTTAGCAGAGATTCGGAAGAGAAGTGTCCGAAAAGCAATGAAGTTTTGGCATGTATGGATGCAAAACCAAATTTTTCAGATGAGGACGATTGCACTAACAATAGAGCACCAATCCTTCAACAGACAGAATCATCAGATAATGTTGAGATATCGTCAGAACTGTCAGAAGAGCAGAAACGACAACTCAAAAGGTTAGTAGAAGAATTTGAGAATGTATTTACAGATGTTCCAAAGAAAACGTCCTACATCCAGCACACCATTAAAACGACAACCGAGGAACCAATCCAGAAGAAACCTTATTCCATTCCGTATGCGCTACAGGAAAAGGTAAAGGCGGAAATCAAGCAGATGAAAGAGATGGGAATCATAGAGGAGACGGAAAGCCCTTACTCAGCGCCTATTGTACTCATCAAAAAGAATGACGACACCCTTAGATTCTGCGTTGATTATAGGGATCTAAATAAGGTAACTGTGTTTGATCCTCGTCCGATGCCAAGAATGGATGATATTCTAAACAAAATTAGTAGAGCTAAGTATATCAGTAAGTTGGATCTTACTAAGGGTTATTGGCAAGTGCCACTAGATGACGAGGCAAAACAGAAAAGTGCTTTTGTTACACCTTTTGGTCATTTCAGTTTCACGGTAATGCCATTCGGGATGGTAAATGCTCCCGCAACTTTTGTGAGATTGGTGAGTAAAGTCCTTGAAGGTCATGAAAACTATGCAGAAGCTTTTATAGATGACATTGGTGTTTTCAGCGATTCCTGGGAAGATCACTTGGTGCATTTGAGAGAGATTTTTACAGCGTTGCAGAATGCAAATTTAGCAGCCCGACCGTCAAAGTGCAAATTGGGGTTTGGTGAGGTCAGTTTCCTCGGATATATGGTAGGTGACGGTAAGATAAAGCCATTGTTGTCAAAGGTGCAAGCAATTCAAAACGTTCCGGTCCCAAACACCAAAAAGAAGGTAAGGTCATTTTTGGGTCTCATTGGATTTTACAGGAAGTTTATTCCTAATTTTTCTAGTCTTGCCCTACCACTCACAGACTTGACCAAAAAGAATTCACCACACAAAATAAAATGGACAGATAATCTTGATACTGCTTTCAAGGAACTTAAAGGTAAGTTGGCATGTGAACCAATATTGCACAGTCCAGATTTTAGTCGAATGTTTGTCTTGCGTACAGATGCAAGTGCTACTGGAGCAGGCGCAGTCCTCGAACAAGAGTTCGACACTGGTAAGCACCCAATATTCTTTTTGAGTAAAAAGTTTACAGCAGCAGAGAAAAACTATGCGGTGATTGAAAAAGAATGCTATGCAATTATTTGGGCTGTCAAAACACTCCGAGTGTATTTAGAAGGTAAGCAGTTTGTTATTGAAACTGATCATGCTCCATTGACGTGGTTACAGAGATCAAAACTGTCAAATCAGAGGCTTTTGAGATGGAGTCTTCTATTGCAGGAGTTTTGTTTTACAGTTCGGTATATTCCAGGTAATCAGAACGTTATTGCAGATGCGTTGTCAAGGTCTAGTGAAGAGTTAGAGTAAACCAAGATCAATGGGGAATATTTCCAGTTTGTATATATGTGGTTGATTTCTATGTATTTAGTTTGTAAATAGGTTGGACTAAATGGTGCTTTAGTCTTCAAAAGGGGGAGGTTTGTAACAAACTAAATTTAATCCCGTAGGATACCCCTAGTGCGTTAGTGTAAATATTGTTATTTATCCTGTGGGGAGCCCCTCGATGTGTAATTTTATCTACCTGAGAGCTCGTGTTCGGGTAGTACCCGGGAAGTCACAGCCGAGATAAGACCTGTTTGGCTTGTTGTTATGATGAAGTAGCCTGGGCGGGTACTCAAACTACATCAGGTATTTGAAAATACAATTTGTAAAATATGGTTTCTTGTGTGAGTCTGCACGTTTAGTATGGTTGTTTTATTATTTTTTTCCCCAGGGTCCTATTTCCTCGGGCTTTTGTCCCGTTTCGTAATTATCAGGTCTTGGGCGGGGTACTACAGCTAATTACATTGACAATAGCCAGTCGGCAGTCCAGGGAGACAGGGAGAGGCTTGCAATGGGTAATGGTTTTGCAGTAACAGCGGCAACTGTGTGAGAGAGTACGAAAGAGTACGGCAGCCCTGACGGACACATCCGGACCTGCAATTTTAAGTTATGTGTTATAATGAAATCTCCTGTTTAAAATAATATAAATTCAAACCAAAGTTAATCTAGACGGCATTGTGAAAGTTTATTATGTGATATATGTGATACTTGTGAAAGTTATAATATTCAATTTAATTTGTGAAAGAAAACCCGTTTATCAGAGGAAATTCAAAAACCGGAACTCAAACCTCCAGCAAGGGTGTGGTGATTAATTGACTACGTTTTAAAGAACATTCTTCCAGGACTGACGTGCGGCTGATAGACAATTCATTTCTATATTTTTTAATTTGTTTCTTTTGTTGTACAATTTACTTTTGTTTTGTTTATTAAATTTTGTTAAAATTTCATTTTGTTTTGTTTCCTTCATTTATTCAAGTTCTTAAAGTGTATAACCCACATCTCAACATAAGAAGAAAAGGAATTATAAATAGATATCCCTGACATCTTAAGTCTAGCATAATGAAGTAAAGAATTATGTTGAAAATGAGCTTAAGATCGACACAAACTTTTTGCTATTCACCGATTCTTCGAAAGAATCTACAAAGTCATGACATTCTCATATGTACATGTAAATATAATTTACTGTGCGGAAGTGATTAGCGTTTATAATCAATATATTTCCATTTCCAATTGCTTTCCTTATGATAAACACTACAAAAGTGTTCTTTTTAATTTCTCCGTGAATCTTAAGGCATGTAAATTTATGTATATTGATACCTACATGTATATGTATGGTATATGACTGGCGTATAAATACACTAAAGAAAAAAAGATATTTTGTTTAAATGTTTACTAAGTAATTAGATATGATATATAGATTTTACAAACAAAATAATCAATGAATTATCACCAGGCCACTATCACTAATGCCTTGCGAGATTTTATTTTTTTATTAATAGAATTGTTCTCTAAATTGAATTTGAAAAACATCAGGCAACTCACATTCACTGGATCTGGAACTTAATGTTAATTAATTTTCTGAAAACCAAATATTATTCGCGTCGTCTTTTTTTCGCTATTCATGGGTTTGAAATTTATCTGCGGTGATCAATTTTCACGAATAAGGAAACATTTTCTACAAAAACAAAGCAAAGCAAGGGGTCGCGGCGATTTCTACTGCAACTTAAAGTAGGTCGAGAAACTCGCGAATATTTCTCGCACGCAAATAAAAGTTACAGTATTCAGTGTTCTTATTCTTCAATTTTGTAAAAAAAAATACACAGGTATTTCTTTTAAGAAGCATCGGATTTATAGTAACAACTATTGTATTACCGCGATCTTTCCCTTCTACTACCTTGTGCTCTAAAGTGTTGGAATTCCAGCAGTAGGTCAGGTCGGCCTCCTGTAAGGTAATTACACACTAAATACTTAAGATGCAACATCTGATAACGGTTAATTAAACTAAGACTCTTATATTCCTAACCATTTAGATATTGCCATGGAATTTAAAAAAAAATAGCTAGGTCACATTAATATACCTTTAATTGACATGCTCCGAAAAACCCATATGCATCATCAAACAAACATTCATGTTTCTAAGCTTCTATTTACCAAATGTTTATACATGGCCGTGGTGTTGAAAAACAAAATCATCATTACATACTTTTTTAATTAACATACATGTACACCAGAAAACCAAGATTCATCAAATGACGAAGAACCTAAGCCTCTTATTATTTGAAATATTTAGATATTTTCTCCAAATTCCTCAAGTAAGTCATGGTGTCCTTCTTTAAAGTCAACTTCAAAAGACCCGTTATATATCTACCGACACAATTTGATTTATCTTATTCTCTTACTATTGAAAATATTTCAATGTAGCAATGAAATTTAGAAAGTATGATTGAACGACATTCTTTCTTAATAATACATTCCAAGAACCCAAAATGCATCAGTCGACGAAGTTTGATGATTTTAACCCCTTAATTGCAAGACCCATTGAATGATAAATATATTTTCTTGAAACATTTTAAAAAATGCCTTAAAATTCCGAGAATGAGAAAGTCATAGTGATCTACTATTTAGCTAATACACTAAGAAGGCTCAAGACAAACTATCAGAGAAAAGTTTGATTTTTCTAGGTCAAATAAGTTTCAGAAAAAGTTTCCTGACTGTTTCTAAAATTAGGTCATAGTGACATGTATGTTTTTTGATAGCACATTCTTAGGACCTGAAATGTATCAAATAAAAAAAAGTTGGTCTGAAGTTTTTAAACTAATTATTAACCATAATGTTTGATATGGCCATAAAAATCAGGTCACCTTGACGTTTCTTGGCTTATATACGCCAAGAGCCAATCATACAACAAGAATATCAATAGTCAAATAAAATCTATCATAAAGTCAAATGTTGACTGAGCTTTCAATCGTTATGGCTAGTCTATTGTTTACAAACTGAATTTTCTAAAGATTTTACCGTTTTTTCCCGTTTTTCTCGATCATGACAAGGAGCACACAGCGGGTGTTTCTGATCGGCAGGGGATGCTTACTCCTCAATGACACCTCATCCAATCCCTGATGTTTTTGATGGGCGTGTTTGTTTTATACCTGATATGTTTTGTTTTATGATTTATAGAGCTTGAATACTGTTTTTATCACTAAACCTCATGCAAAAATCTGTAGTAACAACGCAAAATGTAATCAATAGCAGTTTGTAACATTTTGAATTGTTACATTTTGCATTGATCCCGACGCAAAATGTAATAATCCAAAATCGTGTTATTACATTTTGCGGTATTAAATTCTGCATTAATCTCGATACGAAATGAAATAAAGCAAAATGTGAACATCCTAAAAAGTGTGCTTTTACATTTTGCGTTATTACATTCTGCGTTGATTTTGACGCAAAATGTAATAACGCAAAATGCAATAATCACTGTTCGTTACATTTGGCGTTATTACATTTTGCGTTGTAACAATGCACTAACTGTCAAACTTTGATGATTCTTAACCTGATATTATTGGAAATTTCCAGATAAAGACTTGAAGTTTCAAAATTAGGTCACGATGTCTTAATTGACATACTCCAGGAACCCAAGATACAACAACTGAAAAAGTCGGATTTTTCTAAATTTGTTGTTGAAAATTTCCGGTTATATCCTTGTGATGCCAAAAGTAGGTCAATGTGGCCTTAAGTGTGATTGACATACTCCAGGAATCCAGTATGCAATAACTGACACAATTTGATGATGCTAAACCTGCTTTCATTTGAAACACTCAGTAAAGCCTTGACCTTCCAAAAGTAGCTTTAGGTCACAGTGATCTACTTGACGTTGACACTCCAGAGACCAAAGATTCAACAACTGACGATTTGATAATTCTAAACCTGTTATCCTATTTTTAAAATTCAAGAAGAAAATTTCGGTGATCCATTCTTTTTATTTGTTTATTCTATTTTTAATTTATTTTCTTTTTTTGCTGACACACATAATCCATATCTAAACACACTTCAGAGATTGCAACAACCTTTGACACAACAGAGATAAAAAGAAAGATTATAAAAGTGCTTTTAATAAGAATTAAATATTGAAGCAACTTGAACACCTTCTTTTTCTCAGTACTAGGCGTCAGTGTTTTTTAAAAAAATGCATATATATGAAAATTCAAACTGGTCTTGTCCCGTCTTTGCCCAAACTAATGGCAATTTTTTTTTTCAAATGTGATGAATTATTGTTGACAAATTTCATAGTCATTTTAGTATTTCACTGATCCTTCTTTTTAAAACTCCACCACTCAGTCTCAGTATGGCCTGAAATAAAGGATAAACATGTAAAATAAAACATTTCTGAGAGTTGGCAAAGAAGTTCCACTGAAATGTAACAGAATATAGTATGTCTAAAAAAGAAGTGTTCAGTTTGATTCTAATATTAAACAAAGCCTGGAAATTCCCTGCATTTTTCATGTATTTTTCTGTAATAAGACTACGAATTCGCTAAGTAAACGAAAACCTATAATTAAAATGGGAAGATGGTGAATAAGAGGTTCCTGTGTTTACTGGACCTTGAGTGTCATAAATCTTTTAGCCAAGATGATATTTTTTGTTAAATGCTCGACTGTAGTTTTTCACTTCTTGTATTTTTTTCTCAACCTGAGACATGCATCTTCATAGCCATTCTCTGTAAGCATTTAAACTCTTATATAGGGAGTGTGGCACGCATGGTCTTGGATTTTTATGAAACTTGGCATACATTCCTATATTGATGTATGTACCTAAAATCCATAATAAAATGGTTGCTATGGTCCATGGTTACCATGGCAACCAACATACATTTTTCATGGCCTAAAAATCGCAAAATTTTTATGAAAAATGACCCTTTTTGACTTATTAAAAGTCTTTAATGGAACAAGCTATCAACATGACTTTACTTTTTTGCCAAGATACATCATTTTACAGTGCTTTAGAAAATTTTTAGTATTTCAGTAACTTTTTCCTCATAGAAAAAATATCCCTCATTTATAGGTAAGATTTTTCTTGTTGAAAATTGTAGATTTTAGGCTCTTTTGAAAAGCCTTGTATAAATTTTTGCGGATAGTTTGGAAAAAATGAATAAATTGATTTGAAAGTCCACACATAGTTCTAATATACACTACAAAGAACTACTTGGTATTCATATTTAGTTTTCTTGTTACCATGGTTACAAACTTATGCTTTTTTTCAAAATCCTAGAAAAGTACAATACGTAGATACAATCAGGATCCATGTAATTGCCTGAGTATTTTATAAAATGGATTAAATCAAATTTAGATATATGGTAAACAATAGCAAAAACAAAGAGAAAAAAATCAATTTTAATGACTAAGGGTCAAATGTCAAGGTCAAAATGGCCGATTTTGATAGATATTTAAGAAAACTAAACAACATTTTTTCTGTGTCATAACAAATATTTGTGTTTTAAACAACAAATGAAGAAACAAAGTTACAGTTCTGGTCAACAATAACTAGCATAATATGAATGTGTGCCCATATGGACAGAAGGTCAAAGTTCAAGGTCACAGTGGTATATAAAGAACTATGCACACTAACTCTCAATTCCCGCCTACATTTTGCTACCAATTTATTCACTATTAATGGCAATTTAGCCATAAAATCTTTATTAAATATAAAAAAAACAGTTAAATGGTATTTGATTCATTATTTTAATACCAGTGCTAAATAGTACATTATCCCTTATTCCAACTCTTGAAATAAGGGGGTGGGGGTGGGGGTGGGGGGGGGGGGGAGTCGATGATACTTTCCATTGAAATCAGACTTTCAAGCATCACCATATTTTGAAAAAAAATCTTGGATGTAATTAAATGTTACGCAGATTTTTTCTCATGTTTTACACAAATACGTACCAGTATATATATTAATAAAATACACAGTTTTAGCTGTTAATCACTCTGAAATTGGGAGGAAATAGGCATTTATTTTCGTTTTTTTGTCTATAAAAATACCCCCCCTCTGTCTGTTTTAACATTTTATTATCATGGGATATCTTAAGAAGCCTATGATCTTTTTCAATTTGAGTTTATACCACAACTTGCTTTGGCTTAAAATGACCCCTATTTATTTCTAGGTCAAAAGGTAAAGGTAGAAAAAGACCTTGTTTGTATGTAAACCTCTCATTTCCGAGTGATATCTCAAAAAGCGTTTAGGTTAGCTTATTTTTTGTTCATAACGCTCTATGGTCCCGCCCGCCCCACTTTAAGTGTCCAATCCCCTACCCAACAATCCTCCGACCCCCCCCCACCCTCTTAATCAACAGAAATTCTTATCTCCTTAAGCAGGGGACACATAATCTTTGACTTATCTTGTTAATAATGCATTTATACTCGGTTATTCAGAATACTGGTATTGTAAATGTTGTATCCTGACCTCGATCTCGTATTTTGAATGTATTTTATTGAAAACTTTTTTTACATTCTCCCTTTAGCTTGATGCATAATGTGAAAATGCTTATATAAGTCCAGTTTTCAGGTTTTATTGATATAAAGGTAGGCATTTAAGAGTATTGGACGACTATACACTTTCCATATTGAGTGCAAGACTTCTTGTATGTAGAGAATTGCGCTACAAGCATGTACAGACACTCTTCTGCTGTTTTAGTAAACTAATTCCTTGCTCCTAAATGTACATTTTTTAAACCATATTTAACAATCCTTTCACGTGACAGTCTAAATGTGTTTTCCAGTGACTTTTTTTCAGAGAAGTTGACGGAAAAATCTAATTTACTTTGAAATATCATTCTTAAAAAAATGAGATTTTAGCGATGTTGATGGTAAATATTTCAACACTAATATGCCTGGATCTACGCAAAAGATCTGATATTCCCAAAGTTTAATCAATAATAATCTGTTGTAAAAATCTGCTGGACCTGTTCGAATAATCTGCTATTGTGCTTTAATTATTTTTTTTTTGGGGGGGGGGTAGTCAGAAAATTATTTTCATTATTAATAAAATACTGCTAGACAGATTTAATATTGTACTGCTTTAAGTTTAAATCATAATGTATCTTAGTCCAGAGAAATGATAAACCGTTAACTTTAAATTTGATTCACAGACAATTTGTATTTCTATGCAACTACCCCAATCATCAAAAGTATATTTTTGACTGGTTAACAAAACATTTTATACTTGTTTATCCTGTTTAAAAACTACATAATATGACTGCGTTTACTATGGGTTAGGGGACGACCTTTGATCCAGAAGGGGGGGGGGGGAATAAAGTTAGGTTTATTTTCATGGCAGGACATATTTATTTCCAAGATGTTTTTTAGGGAAAATTATTAATTTTCTTCTTCACAGAAAAAAGTCTTAAGAGCAAA
This sequence comes from Saccostrea cuccullata, assembly GCF_032062105.1. NCBI lineage: Eukaryota > Metazoa > Mollusca > Bivalvia > Ostreida > Ostreidae > Saccostrea > Saccostrea cuccullata. The sequence continues at coordinate 32,777 of NW_026938593.1, read as the reverse complement.
GAAAAAAAACCAATAACATTATATAAAATGCCCAAACTCTTTTTCATTTAGGAAGGGGGGGGGGGGGGCTTGTATAGGTAACAATTTTCTAACCCATATATAATATGTATCAAAAAATATTGCTGAATTTGAAATAACGACCTGTGGATGGGAATTGTAGCTATTATTCAGTATAATTTTTTTTTCCTTTCAGCCAAGGACATATTCGGTCTATTATATATTAGTCTCTATAATAACATTCAGTTTAAAAATTCATTTGCTTTCTAACGCCGTATTCATTGCATCCCTCCAGTATATCACTCTGACTGATCGTATGACACAGTAATTCTTAAAAAAAAAAACAAATTCATAATACAAGTAATTCTGATATTTCAAGTCTATCTTGAATCCCGTTTTGAAACTCCTTAGACATTGAGACTAGCCTAATGCTTATGTACAGAGCTGATTTCCTGAACTATGTTGTCTAGCTTGTACATTTCACTATTTTTCACATATCAAAATTATTTTTTTTTGCATGTAGGATATAAACAGAAGCTAAAATTTGTATGAAAATTAAATAAACAGGAAAAAACAGTTGATTTTACTTGAATTCCTGGATATACAGAGCTGTATGCTGACAATATGTAAACTTCCAGTCATTTTTGTATAATGATTTTTTTTTATCTTTTTCACTGAAGAGCTCGCAATTATCAAAGGGAGATAATTCAATTTCAAAGTTAATGTCTGCTATTTTAATTAAAGAATTTTCATATTTATAGAGAGAATACCAACAAGGTTTTAACATGCCTTTTAAAGTTAGATGTTATATTTCTTATTTCTGTGAGTAACATGAATTGAAGTAGCCGCATTTCTTTAAAAAACTTTCCCAAATATTGCATTTTTTCACAAAAAATCAATTTTGGCACCGTTTCCATGGTTACTACTCAACATTCATATGATCTAACTATATTTTTTGAAGTAGTTTATGAGGTGGTACTTTCCAGCCAAATTTGAAAAAAATCTGTGACTATGCGTGCCAAAAAAGTTTAAGTGGTTACAGAGAATGGGTATTAATTTCTACCATCTTATCCACAATAGATAAAAGGAAAATAAGGATTTTTTTTTCGTTTATTAACAAAGTGTAGTCCTATTATAAGGATAACTTTGCCAAAAATACCATTCATACATAAGAAAAAGTTTACTATGACACAAAGTGTCAAGGGCACTAGACATACACCCTTCACCTTTTGATTATAATATATGTTGGAATGAGGAATTCATCTCTAAGTAGTCTTATTCAAATTTAAGATAAGATATTTATTAATGTCAGAACAAAACTGTTGCATTTTTGTATTTTGTAAGAAAATGACAAATATAAAAAATAATCTCAAAGTTTTTTAATGGAATACTCCAAACAAAATTTCTAAAATTTCACTACTTACCTGCAGTTTGTAAAATAATCTTATTTTTAATAGAGATATGCAGATATTTCACCTGGGAGAGGTCAGTCCAGATTACGTTGAAAACATCACCCTTCATGTCACAGGGACCCCCTGCGTCATGAGAATATGTGTTTCTGTATAACCGAATCCTCTCTATGTCGTCACTCTCCGTTATGTGCTGTACTTTGGGTTCCTTTCCCCATCCATTCCCAGGAGGAGCAATATCCGAGTAATTCCTCAACAGTTTATACATGATGGTAATATCCATTGATAGAGATGAAACAGCAGTGTTGGATCCACCTTAAAAGTTATTTAACTTTAACAATATCTACAACACTAAACTAATTAAACTACCAGTATTTTTTTCTTCTTTTTTCAAATACTTTTTTATCTTCAAATTCATAAACAAGAGGCCAAAGGGCCTTGAACATTTCTTCTGAAAAAAATTCCAACGTATCACTTTTATGTATTGTCTGTATCCTTTATATTAAGATAGCACCTTGAAATTTCTAAGTAGGTTTTTATGACCTACATTTAATTAAAATACTCTGTGAACCAAAATAGAATCAGCTGAAAAAAAGTGATGGTTCGAAGCATTCTTAGTCTCTAAAATATTCAGATATAACAACGATACATGTATTATAAGACCCAAAACCTTTTTGGATAGCATACTCCTAAACCTCAATGTACCTCAATTCAGAAAGATTGGTAAATTTTCATACATGTAAGACTTTTTTTTTATTTGAGATACTTCGAGAATGCCAAGCAATTCCAAAATTAGGTCGCTTGAAAAACAATTTAGTTGACACATTCAGAGATCACAAGATGCATTAACTGAGGATGATTGGCGATTTCTTGCCAATAAGTATCTGAAATATTTAAATATTGCAATAAGTGTTCAAATTATGTCACAGAAACCTACTTTGCAATGCACATCCTTTGAAAGCAAAGATGCATTAACTGACAAAGTTCGATTTTACTTAACCATTTAGGATCTGGGATATTTAACTCATTCCGCCGTTTTAGCGCCTTTCGACGCCGAACCATGATAAGTGAGCTAGCTTCTCTCGATGTGTATACAGGATTTCCGCACAAGCACTTTTCGACGTCTTCTTACTTTAATTTAACTTTTTATGAAAACAAAACTATGACGTCGACAACATTGTGGTAGGTATTGAATTGAAGCGATATATTTGGACTATAAAGATAAGGTACCTGTATGTGCACTGTCATTCATTCACTTTTACCTATAAATAAAGACGGTTTTTAACCTTGTATTGTAGAAAAACAAAATTTGTTTGTTCAAAATGGCAGACTATGAACAATGTACGGTGAGATTATTTGTATTCATGCAACGATTTAGATCAACTTTTTAGGTTTTAAAATATTGAATCGAATACATATATTCTTATCAATACTTATAAGGAGAACATGGCCTGACAATTGATTGTTGGGAAAAAACATATTTCTTAATACAAAATCATATTAATCTTAATACCTTGATATTATTTCCTTTAAAAGATAGAACGCTGGTTCCAGTAAAAATCTTCTTTGACAGAGAAACTAAGACAAAGAAAGCAGATCTTTATTTCTTTTAACCCGATTCTAAGGAGATAAAGATTAGGACGTGTTTGATCAGAGATGGCCCAACAGCTAACAACTAATACAAAACTCTTTACTTAATCATTAACTTGGTGCAGGTCCACTCATTACTTACTGCTTTGTAAATAAACTGTGCACAATAGAAAAGGCATATCTATATCAATTTGTTGAAAACAAAGATTTTTCTTTTCTTTTTATTTGTTTCAAAGCTTTATGTCATGAAAAACAAACAAGAGAAAATTATATAACGTACCTTTTATAGGAAACAAAATCTGTAGTTGAGATGGCTGAAATCTAAACTGTCCTGTTCTCATTTCCGTTTCATTATCTTTCAGCATTTTCTCTAATTCATCTTGAGGAAAATATTTATCAAAACAGAATCGCACAGCATCAATTCCAACTTTTAATAACTTCATGATCCTCTCGAAATTTATACTGGAGTTATCTAGTAAGAAACAACAAGTTAAAACAAAGTTCATTTATTAGTATAATTTTTCATCCAAAAAAATCCATGAATACTTTCCAAAGATATTATAAGTATAAATCTCACTGTGTTCTTAAACCAAAGCGCTAATATGATTGAGCATTTAAACAAAATTAAATTTAATATTTAATAAATTTTGTCAAAGTTGAGGTACCGCTGACAGAGGGTCTGATCAATGCAGCACTATCACCATTCTCTGACGTTGAAACACCCTCAGATCCACTTCCAACATTGAATAGCTTGGATTCCTTCTTAGAAACCTTTAATGTGAAACATATTGGGACTATTTTAAGACCTGGCTTTATGTACCTCAGATGATCAATGATTAAATGAAGATTTCAAATATTTTGAATTGAATCATGGAAAACCATTAAGAAATCTCGCGGCACAGACCGAGGGAGGTACATCATTTCACAGAGTGTTTTCAGTTCAATATGTCTGGATATTTATATATTGTCAAACATTACAGAGCTTATCTTAACAAGTGATACGTTTTTAACACAATAAGTCCCAAACTAACTACGAATCTATTAATATGCATCTTTAGATGCACCATTAATGTTCTTTTTGTCTAGGAAGGGAATGACAAATTTTGTTTACTTAAATCATTTTTGAAATGTGGATTAAGCACCCGAAGCAAATTTAATTTGATAGCATACATCCCTAGATGCTAACAGACACTGGGAATTGCAGCAGATTGAAGCTGCTCGAAAAATCATAAAGCTGTTCACTTGTAATGAACACAGAGGTCAGATCTGGAATCCAAAGGAAACTGAATTGCATGCCAAATGCAAACATTTAGTTCCGAAAATGCCTGGAGTTACTACACACTTTATGATGTTACATGTACTTTAGAATAAAACAGATACTAGAATCGGATAAATCCGTAAAATTCAGCATCTGAAGCAAATTCTCTAGTGTACATACTAAGATGTATTATCCCTTAAGTTTGGTCAATCTTTGGTTCTTAAACTTCAATCTGTTGTTAATTTTACACTCAAATCAAGAATGTGAAGCAATCTGAAGCAAGTCCAGTTGTGTGCAGCTTAAGATGCATCATCCATGCACGAATTGTCAACATAGGGCATAAACTAGTTAAGTTAAGAATGGTCCTGCTTCAAAAACTGTAAATTGACCACTCATCAATAAAAAAAAAATACAATTTGCATCAAAATTAGGTCTGGCCGTATTATTCCTAAAATGGTTCATCCTTGCAAGTTTGTCAATATAGGCCTAGGCCTTGTAGTTTTGTGGAAATCATAATTGCTATAAAATTAATCTGCAACAAAATAAAAGAAAATTTAACTAGATATCATTAAGATGGTGACCATCTCAAAGGGCCCTGCGTTCAACAATGAACATGAAAATGTAAGGTTAAAACAATATGAGCTGCATGTTGGACATCGGAAAATTTAATGACAGAAAGATAAATTATTTATAAACTTCTGTTGTTTTTTTTTTTATTAGCTGAGATTGAAGCAAAATTGAATTATTGTTGTCCTGTATAATAATGATTTCTTATATAAAACTGTATATTCGACTGAAGAGAAATATTTCTTCTGAAACATTTTAAAACTTTTTTGGGCTTATTGATCATAAAAGTTTAAATTACATAAAACTTGATCATAATAGCACATTTTACCATAAAAATAAAATTCTCAAAGATACAGCTCATATTGCTTTAAGTTTGAAAGGTTTATTTTGAAGACGAACTTTTGTGTACTACAGTGAAAGTAATTTAGTACGACCTCACAGATACTGCGATTTTACAGATATATATATATGTTTATATCTAAGTTATCTTGTATCCTCAGTTATATAAATTTACTGGAATTAAGGGGAAAAATTATGCACCAAATAAAGATTTTAAACATAGAGGCTAATTCTGACCATGACCTAGAAATTTGACCAATGAAAGTCACTGCACATCCATTGACCAGTGGTACTCTGTGAGTGAAAAATGAGCCAGATTGGGCCAAGGAGAGAGAAAATATGCTCCAAACAAAGATTTTTCATACAAGTCTTCTTTGACCTTGACCTTTGATCTAGAAACATGGTTCAAGGTCACTGCACACCGGTTGCCCAAATGCACTGTGTGGGTGAAGTATGAGCCAGCTTGGGCCAAGGAGAGAAAAGATTAATGTGCTCCGGACCAGGACTTTTCACACAAGTCTGCTATGACCTTGACCTTTGAACCAGAAACATGGTTCAAGGTCACTGCATACCGGTTACCCAAAGGCACTGTGTGGGTAAAGTATGTGGCAGATTGGGCCAGGAGAGGGAAGAAATGCTCCGGACAAGGATTTTTCACACAAGTCTGCTATGACCTTGACCTTTGAACCAAAAACATGGTTCAAGGTCACTGCACACTTGTTACCCAAAAGCACTCTGTGGGTGAAGTATGAGCCAGATTGGGCTAAGGAGAGGGAAGATATGCTCTGGACAAGGATTTTTCATGCAAGTCTGCTTTGACCTTGACCTTTGACCTAGAAACATGGTTCAAGGTCACTGCATGCGTGTTACCCAAAGGCACTCTGTGGGTGATGTATGAACCAAATTGGGCCAAGGAGAGAGAAAATATGCACCGGACCAGGACTTTTCACACAAGTCTGCTATGACCTTAACCTTTGAACCAGAAACATGGTTCAAGGTCGCTGCATACCGGTTACCCAAAGGCACTGTGTGGGTGAAGTATGAGGCAGATTGGGCCATGAGAGGGAAGATATGCTTCGGACAAGGATTTTTCACACAAGTCTGCTATGACCTTGACCTTTGAACCAAAAACATGGTTCAAGGTCACTGCACACTTGTTACCCAAAAGCACTCTGTGGGTGAAGTATGAGCCAGATTGGGCCAAGGAGAAGGAAGATATGCTCTGGACAAGGATTTTTCATGCAAGTCTGCTTTGGCCTTGACCTTTGACCTAGAAACATGGTTCAAGGTCACTGCACGCCTGTTACCCAAAGGCACTCTGTGGGTGAAGTATGAACCAGATTGGGCCAAGGAGAGAGAAAATATGCTCCAGACAATGATTTTTCATACAAGTCTGCTATGACCTTGACCTTTGACCTAGAAACATGGTTAAAGGTCACTGCACACCGGTTACCTAAGGGCACTCTTTGGGTGAAGTATGAGCCATATTGGGCCAAAGGGAGAGAAGATATGCTCCGGACAAGATATCTCGGACGGACTGACGGACGGACAGCTGGACGGACGGACGGACAGACTGATCACTATAGGGCGCCCGCCGAGTGGGGCCCTAATTTTTCTGTGGCTGAAAATACAACATTTCACACGGGGACTGATATAATTGTCTATACTAGAAGCAACTGGATTCAATTTAGGGTAGACATCTAATTAAAAATTTAAAACTAGGTTGCATACACCTATGGATTCTTTTTTTGTCAGTACTTTTACTATTTAATAACACATCATCTGGTATTCATTCACAGCTGCAAACCTTTAGATACAGTTTTTTTAATACAAATTTCAAGTTAAATGTAGCAATTAAAATGATAGAAGAGTTACCTTTGTCCAATATTCTATGATATCTTCTGTGATGATACGGTGCTTTTTTTTCGCCGGACAGGATGGACACAGAAAAGTTTCTTTGATAAACTTAGATTCACTTATGGCAGCACTTTTCCTGCTGTCACAAAACCCAGTAGATTTGCATTTGAATGCAATCTGGAAATCCGAGTCGTTTTGGAATGTGTTCATAAGGTTGTGTAATATACGCTCAATGTTTTCTCTAATCTGGTGACAGGTTAAAACATCAATTTCTCCCTCCACAACAAACACCTGTACCTGAATTTCTGTTTGAGTCATTCCAAGCATGATGTTATGGTGCTGGTCATGAAACATGAAAATAGCGGCAGTTTGATAAATGCATCCTCTTTCTTCATCTGTAAAAATCTCCCAAGGAATCTGCATGCACGTTGCTACAAGGCGATGGAAAATTTCCACAGGAAGAACATTAAACGTGTAGCAAATGATGGAGGAGGCAGGGTATGATGTAAAGCAGTCTGCTGGAAATTGCATCTTGTTCATACACGGGACATACCATATTTTGTCACTCATTTTAGCTATGAGTCCTAACTTCTCCATGTACACCAAGATGTCTTCTTTATGTTCAATGTAACCATTGTTGTTCATTCGCCATATAGCACAAAGCAGTGTTTCATCTAACTCCCCAGTTTCATTGAATTTGTCCCATTCTGATGCAAATTCAAATAAATCTTCTTTTGCATGGTTTTTATCTGTAATGACATTTTTAAATGCATCTGCAAACCACTGAATATCAAGAATAATAGCTTCATTGAGGAATTGTTGATTGAAGTGTATAAGTTCTCTGATGTCATGGAAGAACTGCAGCATGGCATCCATATCTTCAACAGTACGGAGCTTTATTCCCTCTGGCAATGTTTCATTGAATGACTGAAGTTCAACCCAACTCAAAATCTTGCCAATTTTCTTTTCCTGAAGGAATGTTTCAAACATAGCCCATGACTGTGGAAGCTCTTCACCCCAGTGATCAAGCTTACACACAACATCAGCAATGGACAGCTTAAGTTTTTCAATGCTTTCATTGTCATGGAATCCGACGGCAAATCGTCGTTTTACATCAATATGTTTTTGCAAAGACTTCTTCTTCATGTCAAGAGTCTTCCATACTTCTCGAAAAAACAATTCTTTTTCCTAACGAAAACAAATTCCTTATTTTATTTTGTGCTAAAAAAACTTAGTCATAGTAAAATAAGGTTCATAATCATATAATGGTTGTTAATGTTTTGTTCCCACAGAGTTTATGAAACACATACTTGTATATATTATATTAAATATTTACAGATCAGAAAAACCATAACAAGTGAAAGTAAAATATTTGTGTAAATAATAAATAACTTTACAGTATTCAAAAATGACACCTTTTCTGTTTTGTTCTCACAGTGTGAACCAACCAGGATGACAGGAGCCTTATCACTGCCATATTGATGAATTGACTTCATCCAGAATTCTAGATAATCTGAAAATCAAAGAAACATTGAGTTGTAAGAGTTTTCTTTAAGATAGATTGCAGGACATGATGGCAGACATAAATGAGACACTCTATATGTCAGAGCCATATTCAAGGAGGGTCATTGATGAAACAAACTTATTGTCTTCGTAAAGCTGCACAGAAAGACAAACAAAATAAAACTAGAAAACTGACCAGTCAGCAAGGGCCCCGCCATGGGGTAGAATTAAAAGGGTGCAGCTTACAGAATGATTAATAAATGTACAAAGAAAAAGCAACAGCAACTGTATTCTTGAAATTTCAACATAATTCCTGAATATTCAAAAACCTGAAAATAATATTCTTGTAAAGGATGAGGTGACTTGCGGCCCCTCGTATATTGACAAAAAATTAAATGTCTTAATTTTACTCAAATTTTTGTATGTAACTTATCACTGATATGAATACCTTTATAGAATACTACTTTTAACAAAAATAGAAACGTGATTTGAAAGATATAGATCTTAGAATGGGGTAGGGGTATCATGTTTACATTCAATTCCCATTGCATTTTAACCCCGCCCCACTCTTTGAAGCCCTTAAAATATACGAGCGCAGATAGGTACAATTTTCTCCTTTGGCTGGTCACTGTATTTCATTGAAATCTACCTATATGTGAAAGGAGAAAATTGTACCTAACTGCGCTCACATGCTATTTTTTAAAAAATTGTAAAATCTAGTTGCCCTTTCCCATTATAAACAGATCGACGGAACTAGATTTTCTGACGTAAGAATGAATTCATTTGCTAATCGAGGCACAGGCGATACTTTCTAACTGACCAATCAGCTAAATGAAATTTGTTACGAGTGATTACCACAAAAATACTATGGAAACATGCTTGGAATTTTACTGCTTTCCGATATTTTTTATGCATTTGAGTCACAGATTAAACACGGATCTACATATGTACCATTTCCGAGACCACAGTAAAATTTATATACAGTTACAAACAATTGATAGAATATACATGATATACATTAGTTAAGTTTTGTAGCATGTTTGGTGAGCAATGCGCTACATGTAGGTCTACACGTATTCCCGAGTATCGGTGAATACATGTTTTATGTGCATTTCTCGTCCTAAAAACCATGTATGCTGAAAATCCATGCATATTATGCGTATTTAAACAGAATTGGCTGACCATTATAAAAGTTTGAAATGTAGAAAAGGATAACAGGTAAATTGACCTAAACCACGTGTAGACCTGCGATAAAATGTAAACGTACTAAACCAGCATGTTTTGTTGTTCTGTCATCGGATTGGACAATGACTAAGTGCGAAATAATAACAATAGCCATATAAGGTCTTCTAAGACACGCATATCCCTCTTTTGTACTAATTAAGACCCGCCCATTTTCTTGCCATAAAAGAACATATTCTCACAAACCTGGCCGAATTTAGCTGTGATAGGGTCTCAAAAATCAAAGATAATGCAGTATTCCTTATAATTAAAATGTGTCTGAACTATTGAAACTATTCAAAAGGCGTCGTATTTATTCACTCATGTTTGAAAACTACCAACATCGTTGTAGATTAAATATAATTCGTCGTGGAAAAAGGGGCCCCAGATACCAGTTATGTCACCTCATCCTTTACATTAGGCAGTCAAGAACAACTTAACATTGAATTTATATTTAAACAATTATGAATCTTGTGTTATATAAAATGCCAGCCTTCAATGAATGCAAATATCATGAAGGCTTGACCTTAACTTCAAACAAACAGCAGTTGCAGACAAAGGTTTTCATTAATCTTAAAGTGACAGATAAAGAGAAGCCTACTTAATTTTCTGCAGCAGGCTAGATAATTAATCCCAAGGGATTAATTGTACCTCTCTCATCATTTTCTTGTAAAGTTACAATAAGAACTATATCAATATTAATGATAGAATGGGTTTTTTATACAACTACATTAAAAATTAAAAACATTCTTGAATTAATATATTTAAAAAAAAAGGGAAAAAAGTGAAAAAAAGTACCCTTGTAAATCAAAAAATCTTCTTTAATCTATTTCTTTTTTTAGGATTCAATGAAATCATAACTATCAAACAGAAATAAATAATAAAAATTTATATTTAAATCCACATTTCGGAGTGTTCATAGCATTCCAAATTGATTTAACTTCAAAACAAACTTCATTTGCAGACAGAGGTGGTAATTAATCTCAATGTGACAGATAAAGATAATGCTCTGGATTTTCTTCAGGAGGAAAGCTAATTAATCCCTTGGGACTCCTAGTAGCATTCAGTTTACTGAATGGGAACATCTTCAGCAGTTATCTCTCTTTGCCAATGCATTCTTATATAAAGTTAAGGAATCTACCCCACCACCCCAGCTCCAAACTAGAAGACATAGAGAATCAAACTTAGCATCAAAATATGTATTTCTGCCTATTAAACTACCATACCAAATTTAAACTTGATTGGGCAACCATAAAAAAAGTTATTAGAAAAAACAGAAAATTTGTGGACGGAAGAGTGACAGACGGACAGACGGACAAACACACATTTGGTTATATATTGGGTACATCAAGTCCAAGTCCTATTGGATACTGCTTATTGGATACAAAAAAAGTGTACACACGAGAGAGCATTATTTGGGTAGTTACTGTTCAAATCTTATTGGATATTAATCCTTGTGTCCGTATTTTATTGGGTTTTTCTTATTGTTTTTTATTCATTTCAAATTTATTATATATTTAATATTTGCTGGTAAATTCAGACAAGACTGAAAACCTTTGGTTTTGAACCCATATTTTTGTCAATTTCTGTGATATAGCTCTTTTATTATAACACCTAACTAATTTGTTCTTAGCAATAAGGATATACACCTGTATATTTCAAAATAACTAATATTAAAATATATGAATACCTAAGTGCAAAAAAAAAAAAAAACTGAATTGTGAAAACACAACTCAAGACATCTCAGACTCTGTTCAACCTTTCTTGAATAACAAAATTAAGTATTTAAGGAGAAACCTTTTGAGTCATGACCAATAAGCAAATGCCCATTACATGTTGGACAGAATGAAGGTATCCAACAGGCATTGGACAGGTGTCCAATACCTGTTGGGTTGTATTTTGACGAAGGGATTAAACTACCCAAGAACAATTGAACATGTGTACATTGTCCAATTCTATTTGGGTTTCTTGAATCTCCTCATCAAAATACAACCCAACAGGTAATGGACACCTGTCCAACTCTTCTTAGATATCTACATCCCACCCAAAAGGAAAAGGACACTTGTCCAATTCTCTTCTTGGGTTTTTTAAAATGTTTCATCAGAATACCACGCAACAGGTAATGGACATCTGTCCAACTCCTCTTGGATATCTACATCCCACCCAACAGGCAATGGACACTTGTCTAATTCTTGGGTTTCTTAAATTGCATCATCAAAATACAACCCAACAGGTAATGGACACCTGTCCAACTCCTCTTGGATATCTACAACCCACCCAACAGGTATTGGACACTTGTCCAATTCTTCTTGGGTTTCTTGAATTGTTTCATCAGAATACCACCCAACAGGTGATGGACATCCGTCCAACTCCTCTTGGATATCTCGCCCCACCCAACAGACAAATGACACTTGTCTAATTCTTGGGTTTCTTGAATCTCCTCATAAAATACAACCCAACAGGTAATGGACACCTGTCCAACTCCTCTTGGATATCTACATCCCACCCAAAAGGTAATGGACACTTGTCCAATTCTTCTTGGGTTTCTTGAATTGTTTCATCAGAATACCACCCAACAGGTAATGGACATCTGTCCAACTCCTCTTGGATATCTACATCCCACCCAACAGGCAATGGACACTTGTCTAATTCTTGGGTTTCTTGAATTGCATCATCAAAATACAACCCAACAGGTAATAGACACCTGTCCAACTCCACTTGGATATCTACATCCCACACAACAGGTAATGGACAATTGTCCAATTCTTCTTGGGTTTCTTGAATTGTTTCATCAGAATACCACCCAACATATAATGGACACCTGTCCAACTCCTCTTGGGTATCTACATCTCACCCAACAGGTTATGGACACTTGTCCAATTCTTCTTGGGTTTCTTGAATTGTTTCATCAGAATACCATCCAACAGGTAATGGACATCCGTCCAACTCCTCTTGGATATCTACATCCCACCCAACAGGCAATGGACACTTGTCTAATTCTTGGGTTTCTTGAGAATCCCCTCATCAGATTACTACCCAACATGTAATGGACACCTGTCCAATTCCTCTTGGATATCTTCATCCCTTCAATAGTATATAAACTAAAAGGTATTGGACATTCTTCTTGGGTTACTCAAATTTTTTTTTCATAAGAAAGAAAACCCAATAGGTATTGAACATTGGTTCAACTCTTCTTGGATATTACATCCCAACATTAGAATAAAACCCAACAGGTGATGTTTAACTGTCCAATTCTTCTTGGGTTACCTTATGCCCTTCATTAAAATTGTCAAATTTGTCTTGGATATTTATACTCTTGCATTAGATTGCAAACCCAATACGTATGGCATTTACCTTTCCCCAGTTGAATTCAAATTTATCTGCATAAGCATACATAAGTCCAAAACATATTTAATACTTTAATTCTAACATTCCACATCTCACTCAGTGTACACTTTACAAATGATAGGAAATATATAAGCATTTTGTGCCTAAACTATTTGGTTTTAAAGAATTTTATAACCATGTTTACAAAATTTAAATTTAAATATTTGAACTTGGAGCAAGTCATTACAGGTAGAGCAAGATGCTGAAAACCATATTGATAAATAGATCACACCCTTGATAAAATATTTGCATTCAGTTGCTAAGATTGTGTTGAATTATATGGAAAATTTCCATAATCCTGTTTATTACAGATACATGTACAATGCATATTTTCCCTGCAATAATAAAAATACTTCTGAGATGTAAAAGAATGGATTAAATAGTCACCGATATTTCATGGAAATCACAAACTTAGTTTTGAAGCCGATAAAACAGTGTCGCAGCAGAAAATCAGTTACAAGTACAATGAATGAATTCTTTGTATCAAAACTTTAAAATAATTTATGAACTATGTCCAAATCTTTTCGACAAATCGGGATAAAGATATTAAATCAAATCATCACTGTTACAAGTCTTAGACTTAGAGCTAGAGAAAAGTCATTACATGCCCAAATTTTACATGTAAGACTTTGATCCTATATTTCAATAAATGTCAAAATGGTTTTATTTTTGTTTCTGTTAAATACTTTCTTCTTCAGGGTCTCTCTTGGCCTATACTGTATGATACCTCCATTGACCCTGCTCTTTTATATTGCCATATGTTTATCCAGTAGCAGTGGTTAGTCTCAGGCAATCTTTGTAATATTCCTCATTTCATGCATGTCCTTCAGTTCTGCCTCTGTCCATTTTATTCATTCTGCAATTAGATAAAGGCATTTCTTTGCCGTATAAAACATGTTTTTCTTGACTACAGCAAGATCACCCTTTATGTTGATCAAACCCAAAGAAGAAGTAGAAGTATATTTCTTATCCAGAAATATGTATTGATAAATAAAATGGAAGAAAAACTAAATTCTATCAACTCTTTTTTTTCTTCTATGTCTATGCATCTTCATCCTACCCCCATCCGCCATAATTTTATCAAAATGGAATCATCATTCAACACACAAAACGATGTTGCATATTAATTAGACAGTATTTTAGTTTCTGATTGTTAAGAAGGAGATTTTAAAAAGATTTTACACCTATTCCTTGCAAATTTTAGACTTCTAATGTAACACTATCAGTACATTAGGGGTACATAATCTTCAAAAACATCTCTACACTTAATGATAAAGCTTTCACATTAGTATTGTTTTTAGCCCAATGGTTCTGCTAAAGAGGATTTAAAATTGACCAAAACCTTACTAACTGCTTTGAAATTATATTGACAGGGACAGAGACACACTTGACACTCCATTCCCCTACTTCTTGGGGTATGCTTTGCACAAAATTTAATTAAAATTAACTAAGCTGGATAGAAGTTGAAAATATTAAAAATTACAGTCAAACAGATTATGAATAACTTTCAGCACATCAGACATGAAGTAGTGATCCTTACAAAAAATACACCTACAAGATGAAGCTGTTTTATTCCTTTGAAGTGATACCTAGTATTGTTTTTTTTCCTGTATGCCACCTCTATCAGAACAAAATGTTATACATGTATTAACATAACCTTTGACCGTATAGTACCCCAGTATTTAATTTACAATTAATATGGTTCTGGAACCTACCCTCAGTTGCCCTTTAAACAAATGATTCTAAACTGGCAATGGTAAAGGGCATCTAAAGAATTTAACATAAAATGATAGTACAAACAAGCAAACAGCTAGTGTGCATGAAAATGTTGGCAAACACTAGAAAAAATACTAAGGTACTTTCTCAAACTTAACATGAATACTAAAGAGGTTTTATGTAGCTGTATTGCACATACCAAAAGCTTTCCTGCAGTTAAAGGTTGGTTGCCTAGTAGCTATGTAGTATGTACAAGTTTTTCATTCTATCTCATCTAAATTAAGAAGCAAAAATGTCTCTAAAAATCTTATGGTTGGCATGAAGTATTCCTGTTCATTGTACTGATTACTTACAATTGTCCTATTTCTGAGGGTCATCTTCTGATGGGTGTGTTCTCTGCAATGTTCACTATTGAAGTTCCTGTTTGACCTGTTACATATTGAAAATCCTCAATGAACATAATTATGGTTTTAATTTCCATTGTAATTATTGATTACTTTAAAAAAAAATCTAGACAAATTTATTGTAACATAATGCTTAGGAAAATATTTATGTAATATCAATGGAAAAAAGGAATCATTATCTCCAGTTATCCTAAAATCACAAGTAAGCATTAATCATATAAATTCACATACGTAAACCCATTAGCTTTTTGTGCTATCAAATCATAGCCATCGCTGTGCAATAAAGGAAATCAAGTACTAATCCACAGCTTGGTGGCAATAAAGTTACTATCCCCGAGTAAAAAGTGACAAGCCCAAATATAGAGGCAAAAATTAAAAAGTAACATTGAAAAAAAAGTTCATCGTGAAAAAAGTCAGGGTATTAACTACAGATGATTCTTTTTAAAATTAAAGTTTAATTTAATTTTCGCTAAAGAATATAATCATATATAAATTAATGATTTAAAAAAAATGAAAAAAAGATTTTAGATATTTCTTTTCTGGTCATCCACTAGTTCGTCTAATTAAAACGAAGCAAAAATAATTTTGTTTTTATCTTGAATCATTTAAAGCCATATATGGCGTATGTACAATGAAAATTACTAGACTAAAAATATAAAAACTTATTATGTGTATCATTACTTTATATAAACATGATTAAGATAGAAATTTTCCATAAATTACAAAATCTAAGTCAATTGCATATCAAAATTTAATTTGGATTCTCGGAATTTTCTCTGACTTGGAAGAAAATACAAAAGATTTAAAAAACACATTACAGAGAAGATAAAATCGTATTATTAGATAAAACGATGTGTTCTCCGTGCTCCGAATTGTATGTAAAGCTTTAATTTAAATGTATTAACCATATTTCTTTACTTAATTTTGTATTTTTCAAAAATATATTTTTGATCAGTTACACCATATATGGCTTTAAAAAAACGCTACATAATTGCATGACACTTATCATTGAGCTGATTGAGTGAATGTATACAATTTAATAATGAGATATCTGCGAGGCATATATGTACAAGCAAATATTGCTATATTAAACAAAGGAAAGGGGGAATTCAAATTAGGAAATAAAAGATCGTTTTAAAGTAAATCAGTCTTGTAGTACTGCAAAATGGATGCAGTTGTAAAGATTTATGCATAATATTAGCATGCTGTCTGGAATATTTCCATATTAGGGAATTTAATAGCAAAAAAGTGTGAAAATACCGGTGGTGCTTTTCATGTATTACATGTGTATTTTAAAATTCCTAATAGCCCAAGGGGATTCCTCGGTGCAAAAAAACCACTAGCCCCATCCTCAAAAATGGAAGCCCCGGGTGTAGTGCGATGCTAATTACACACTCATCATGTGAAATAAATATAGTAGCCCTATATCAATTTCAGTATTGTTTAAAATTAATTAAAACAAATGACAAAAACGATAACTAAAAAAAAATCAAACTAAAGCAGACACTCAGTCAAAATCAAAGACAAAAAGAAGCACTCTTTTGACTGAAAGTTTTTCAGTAATACAATGAATCTCTTAAGTTACATATCAGATGAGATAAACTTACATACAATTATTTAGTTGTTGTCAATTATCCCATTTATCATCATCTCAGCTCACTTTGCGATTTTAATACTGTGTACATGAACCGATAATTTACAGCTGATTAAGTGATTTATGAACACACGATTGTTAAAATTTTCATTTCCCTTTTCAATATACATTGTAAGAACATACTTAGTTGGTCATGATATAAAATTAAATAATAAACACTTTCGATTTATTTAAGATTATCTAACAATATACGATCATTTACTAAATACTTCTCGCCCTCAAGAGAGTTAAAAAGACAGAGAAAATTCAAAATACAAACAAGTGCAACTCAGGATTAATTGTTCCGATATATCTATTTTAATTTTATGCACAATTGTTTTCAAAATTACATTAAAATCTATTTTCCTTAAACAAGAACCCAGCAATGGATAAATATTAATCGAATAAACTTACCTTTTCTCTTGTCAATCAGAAAATCTTGTTGACATTAAGTGTTTCTTAGTCGCCATATTTTTTTTCCATGAAAACAAACGTTGTTATGATCAGGATCAACGGAAGTTGATTTTCGGAACTCTCGAGAATTTAGAGTTCCGAATGTAAAACTGAAACAACAAAACACGGTGCGTCCGTGAAAGCAACTTTTTTGGACACTTTTTTGGACAAATCGTCGTGTCCAAGTTTTGTTGGGTACTAACCTGCAAATACCCAGTTAGGGTGTTTTAAGCATATTCAGCGAAACTTCTTATTGGGTATACCCAATAAGCAAAAAGTACCCAATAAGTACAATCTTGGCATGAAAAATACCCAATAAATGCACTCTCGTAAACACGGACGGACAGACAGACAGACAGACGGACGGACAGACAGAGTGATTACTATAGGGCACCCGCAAATCCTTGCGGGGCCCTAAAAATAATTCTCATTTAGGATAAAAATTTCAAAATTAAATGGGACAGATACGCTCTGAAAATATGGAAATTTAAATTATTTCCTTTTTTTATATGTCAATAACATTTATCAATGCATAACATTTTGATCTAATGTGATGGTACTCGAAAAACTATTTTTGGGGTCATATGTGTAATAATTGAATATCACCTCTGTGTGTCCATCCCCCATAAACGGAGCCTTCCTGACAACAAACTTCTTCTCCAACCTTATCATCAAACTTCTTCTCCATATTCAGCACCAGAATGAAGAACGCTCGAGGACTCAGAAAAATCTGGTGTGAGGCATAATATGAACACTGCCCTGCAAAGTCAGTCATGGTTATTTTTTTATCTGGATCTTCTGAAATATCTTCTGCACCTATCTGTAAATTTCCAGAAATTTCTGGACTATGACGAATATCTTTTCTTTCATTCATAACTTCTGCTACTTTTTCTGGTGATGTGGCCCCCTGTGGTTCATGGGATGAGGTAGGGTTAATGTCGATATTACCATGTGATATCTGTCCACTGCTTGATGCTTCAGTCGTACTGCCATCTTCTTCAACTGGTTTCATCTTTTCCTGCGTTTCCTCATCATCGGCTGCATTTTCTGAATGAGATTCAGGAACACTCTGATTCATATCTTTTTTATCAAGTCGAAGTTTAAAGTGTTGCTGTTGGCGTGAAGAATTTGCTGTAAATAAAAATGAATACAAATTTAACACTGTCTCCCTTTGTTGTCCCTGTACTTTATGAAAATATACTTTTATTCTACGTTATATAAATCCGCAAGTCACGAATTAAAATCTCAAGGTACTGAGAGTATCGAGCTCACAAAATGATATACCCAGGCAGCTTCCATATGAGTATGATGTTAAAGTCTTTGTTTTACTATTGAAAAACCAAATATCTGTCCAATCTTAACATCAAGAATGCAGTACGGAATGACAGTATGTAGTAAATATTATGTGAAAGTGTCATTTAACTTTATTAAGTTGTACAGGTTGAGTTGCAAATTTGAGATGGGTACCACCAATATAACGGTAGTGTCTATATTTTGCATTAGGAAACCAGAAACGTGTCCATACAGAGAAAAACAGAAAATTTAAAATTTCTCTATATATTAACAAAGATTCTGTGAAAATTTCATGCATTTTATTAAGTAGTAACAATTTTTATTCAGTGGTTAATGGTAATGAAGAGTAATAAGAGTAATATGAGTAATAACCCAAAACATAATAAACGGACAGATGGTAGGATGGATAGGAGGACACCTCAACGCTCTTACACATCCTACTTTCTAAGCAGACAAGTAAGGGCAGAGGGCGGAGGTGGTGCTTCGACATAGGTTTCAGCTTTTCTTGCCCTGTGGTTCTTGAGAAGATTTTTTAATGACCCCACCCTATTTTTGTGTTTTCTTGATTATATTATCCCTTTGTGAGGGAACTTGGCCTGTCATTTTAATAATTGAAATTCCTCTTCACCCAAGGATGCTTTGTACCAAGTTTAGATAAAATTGGCCGAGTTGCTCTTGGGAGGAGTCGAAAATGTTAAAAGTTTACAGATGGATGGACAGCTAGACGGACGATTGACAAAATGTGATCAGAAAAGATCACTTTAGCCTTCAGCTCAGGTGAGCTAAAACTACCTTGGATGCTTTCTTTCACATCAAACACATCTGTGTGGATATCGACTCCTCTAGTTGACCTGATTTTTTTCTTTATTTTCTCCAGGTCAATGCCCTTCAGTCTCTCTAACAATGTGGTTTTACCACTACCAGCACACCCTATTATCATCCCAGAGGCATGATACATGGTTGTCTTCCCTTTCTTTAAATTCTCAATGAAATTCGTCACTGATTTGTCTCCCCTTAGTATAATCTGCATTGGTATTCCAACTATAATGACAAAACTCTAGCATTACAAAGCTGTGACGGAGTCAAACAAATGATTATAAACAATCATAAAAATAACCTTCTATCATGGAGATTTTTTTATCCCTTATCAGAATGGCAATTAAAAATAAAAGTAGAAAAGAAAGATTAACATTTTTATCTTGATTAAATTAGGCTTTCTAAATTTAATTCCCTGGTTCTCAGGCCAATTTTCTCCAAAACAGATGCGGGAGGGCGGCATTTTATTTTTCATTTTATAGGCAATAAAGTAGATGAGGGAGGTATTTTTTTAATTTTAATTTCCGAATTTTCTTTAACATAAAGATAATTTTTTTAATCACAGATATACTTTCCATTTCTGGTCAAAATTTCTGCTTTATCCATTGCTTATCAGCGTGTAAACATTGTAGGTAATGTCCTCAAATGTATTTTCAAACGAAGTAGCCAAAATTTCATTGTAAATGGCTACCGGAAGTGATATTTGAATACTAAACTACAAAACAAATGAGGTTGGAATTTTTTTTCCCGGATTGGTCTCCGCAACGCCAACTTTTTATTTTATCAAAATACAATAAAATCGGCAATGCGGCTACCTCAAAACGGATGCGCACGGGCTTGAGAACCAAGATTTCAATTTTATATGGCCTTAGAATACCTTTACTGTTAAAACAATACTCAGCATTATACTTTTTAAAACATAGGTCTGTTTGTCTAGCAATGATCATAAGCCAATACATGCAACATAATAACATGTTAAAATTTGATGTAACACAAACTGAATTGCATACTTATTTGACAAAGTTTTAAATGTGACAAGCATTGCATTCTGACTAATTAAACCATGAATCAATAGTTGCATATAAACTGTCTTTAAAAAATGCATAAGTTTTGCAAATTCTTAAATGTATCACTTCTCAAATTACCCAACAGTATTTTCATCTAAGTTTAATTAAATTCTAAAAAAGAGATCCAATGTGTACAGTCTACAGATGACAAAAGGTCTAGGACTCTAACCATTTTTCAAACATGAATGGCTCAGGTGAGCTGAGTGTTTATCGTGTTTGACTTGGGACATCAACGTAAAGGATTAAAAGAAAATAAAAAGATCTGAAAGTTAAGTTATAGATGAAATCACGGACAAATAATATACATATTATTCATTAGCCAAAAACTTCTCTTGTTAAATTTTATGAAAGTAACTAGTTCAGGTGAGCTGAAAATAGACTTACGTTTTCTGAATACAGCTTCATTAAATGACTGGTCCTCCATCATTTGGTGCATGAAAATATCTTCTCCAAGTTTTTCTAAAAGCTCCTCATTTTTTTCTGGCAACAACCAACAGCAAACTTCATCCTCTCCTCTCCGATAATTCCAGGATCTACAGTATTCGGCGATGTTTTCTTTTTCTGCCCAAGTCAAGAAAATATCAGCAGTGTTTATTGTATAAACTTTAAAACTCTTCTCTGAAAATTTTAATAATTTTAAGAAACTGATATCTTTGAAGCATTCATTGGAAAAACTGATCTCTGATTCATTGAGTTTCAGAATTGGTCTGTAGTTTTCTAAATCTGTACGAGCAAGTGGCTTTGTGATTTCCTTGGAATGAAAATTTTTGGCAACAGCATTATATTTGGTCATCCAGTTTCCTTCTTTCATGTTTATTTTGTAGGAATTGGACAAGTAAATCTGGAAATTTTTACGAAGAATTCGGGTCACATCAATAGTGTATCTCCAATCTACAAAATTAACAAGAAATATATAAAAAATAATGTACAAAATCGGAAATACACACTGAATGTATTTACATCACCAGCTGCTAAAAATTTAAAACAAATTTGAGTAAGTTTCCTATTTATATCTGCATTATACAGATTACAGATCTTCTTACATTGATTCAAATGTTTTTTGAAAAAAAGAGTGGTCAGGGTCACCCATGCAACACAATTGAGGTTGTTTTTCAACTTGTTGATTGAGAAATGACAGCGTTTAGACATTAATTTTCACCACTAGATGACATTAATTTCTTTATGTGTATTAGTTTAGGTAACCCGAACCTTTTAGCCTCTGTACAAAACCCGAATCTTTTAGCCTCTGTACAAAAATTCAATTACATGAACAATTGTGTAAGTTTTTTAATGAAGGTCCTTAATCATAACATGAAATGTAAGATACAGCAGTGGAATCTGCAAACAAGTTATCAAAAAAATTTATATACTAAAGCAATTTCACACACACAATTTTTTTCAAAAAGTTTTTTTACCTTGGACATTGATTTCCCCCCCGTGTTTCCTGCCATTTGCAAATTTTGGGATACAGAATACTAGATGGAGTCCCCCTAGTAAATGTGAATTTGTGTTAAAAGAGTTGATGTTTTGCCCAATTTTAATCATGTAAATAAAAAAAATTCCCCCTTTTCCCTCCTTGAACACTTTTCCTGCAAGATATTTTTAAACATTTGGCAAGTTTATGGGGTTTATTTACTTTTTATTTTATTATTTTTTTTTAACTTTGCTTATTAAGTCAAGAAATTTCTAGGTTGGGTTTTTTTTTTTGAAAATAACTTGTTTAAGGGTGCCCCTGACTGTACCCCCCTCCCCACCCCCCTGGGGAAAAAATTTATATACTAAAGATCCACACCTGGCCTTGAACTCGCTTAAGTGACCTTACATAACGGTCAACACACATAATCATTGTGTCCTGTACATACTTTCAGTGTTTTCCTATCATGAAGTTTTGGTTTTTCTGGGCATATTTCTATGTAAATGGACAGCTAGATGGATAATACTGATAAATGTGGTTATATTGCTTCCACATAAGCTTCACTTTTTCTGAAAAATTGAATTTTCCTATATATTTCTATATAAAACTTTGATTTCCCATTGTGGCCCCGCCCTTCAAAATTGAATTTAGAATGTTAATTTTATAAGTTTCAGCTTTTCTGGCCCAGTGGTTCTTGAGAAGAAGATTTTCAAAGATTTTTCCTATATATTTCTAAATATTTAAATCTACACTATACCAGGATGCTTCCACATAAGTTTCAGCTTTTCTGGCCCAGTGGTTCTTGAGAAGAAGATTTTCAAAGATTTTTCCTATATATTTCTAATATTTGATTTCCTGGCCCCGAATTCACCCGGGGGATAAAATTTAGGCACTACACAAGTTTCCAAATCACTACTGGCCCAATTTCTTGAGAAGAAGATTTTTTAAAACTTCTTTTAACAATGTGTCCCCTTAACCCAAGATTTGATTAAATAAGTTGCTCTCTTGTAATTTGATTTTATTATGTGAGCAGAAAAGGTTGATTTTTGACTAACCCCCCCCCCTCACATGGAAAACGTGATAATTACGTGATTTGTGTTACAAAGAGTTGATGTTTTAGATACACTAAGATCAGATTCAATGATTTTAAAAAATGTGATTATAATATATTACCTGTTTTCATAACTAAGTTTTATTTATTATTATTTTTTTTTTTTTTTTTGCTACAAAAAAATTAACAGTTGGTTTTTTTTGGATCAAGTTGTAAAAGGAAAAAGCCCCCCCCGAAAAAAATTTAGCGGTAAAGTTGCACCTGGCCTTGAACTCGCTTACGTGACCTTACGTATACGGTCAACACACATAATCATTGTGTCCTACATACTTTCAGTGTTTTCCTATCATGAAGTTTTGGTCTGGGCATATCTGCTAAATGGACAGCTAGATGGATAAATAGACAAGGTGATTCTATAATTTATATACCTCCCAATATTTGGTTAAAGACAAACCTACCGGCAACAAGGCAGCCTAGAAATTTTGATCAGAAAATTATCTCTTTAGTATTTAGTTCAGATCATTAAAGGAAATTGTAGTTAATAAATATTTATGTGATAATCAAAGTAGAATGATAATTTCCATTGAAATTTCTAAAGAAGGTTCAAACTCATACCTTCTATCTCGTGAATGTTGTCAAACAATGTCTTTATCTTTCTAAGGTCATGTCTGCTGTGATCCTCAGAGCTGGTACACTCCACACACAAGGGAACACCACACGGGGTACAGAACTGGTCCAGGGGAATTCTGGGATGTTTCTTACATTTGATGTCCTCCAGAGGGACTCCTGTTCGAAATTAAAAAAAAATTATATTGTAAATACTCCGAATCTTTATTAATATTCATGAAGCAAAGGCAATTTGGTAAAATAAAGATAAACATTCACAATCAACACACTATTCATCAAAATGTACTTTAGCTAAGAACTGATGATCTTAACCAAAATCACAGGACCTCTAGAACTGCTTAGAGTTAAAATATGCCCCTGTGTGGTATGCAGCCCTAAAGAATGATTTTGTAACATAACTCCACTGAAAATTCACCGAGTAAGACATACTCTTACAACCCCTGCCCCCAACAAAAAAAACCACAACACAGTGACATACATACATATATGTGGGTGGAAGTTATTAAAAATAAAAACAAACCAACAATTTTCTCATAGATTAAAATAAGTCATACGAGACATCTAACTTTGCTATAATGTAAAATTATTGATATAACTTGAAATAAAATGTAGTACAGCCATATATTACCCCCCCCCTCCCCTAACCATCAACACCTAGTTCAAAAAACCACAAAAATCAACCCTACATATCTCTGTCAGTGACCTTCAGTGACCTTCAGTGCTTGTAACAGTGTACAGTATTTCCTCCTTCACATTGACAATATCTTGCACTTACATTTGATACTGGCAGTAATCAAAAAATATTATTTCTAGTAATAATGAAATATTTTTAGTAATAATAAAATAATTTAGTTTTATGGGCCAACTTTTTTGAAACAAAGCAGGAGGCTAAGTTATGTTTTTATCAGGAATTCTTTTTACATTTATATGAAAAGGGGGGTAACTTGATTTTCTTCTTCAACTTCAAATACAAAATTGAATTGTCTCCCTTTCACTAGCAAGACACAGCTCAGTTACATTCAGGCTTATTCTTTGCATTTTTTTAAATTTTGTTCATAAAGTTGAAATGAATCTTAAACTTTACTAAGGACTTTAAGTTTGAATACTGTTCAATTATTTCCATATTTCATCTAGAAGTTTCTCATACAAAATGTCAACCCAGTACACAGTGTAGATTTACTGAACACCTGCTATAGAAATACACAACATTCCTAGACAGAGCTGTGTTAATGTCAATGGTGTCTATATCAAACTATCAACATCAGTACAAATTGACATGTGATCTAAATGTAGACTTACTTAAACTGAATACATTATAAAGGACATTGTTAAAAAAAAAAGATGTTAAAATTTAATCCGCTATTTCTCAAAAGTGATCATGTTACCATGTTTACACTAAATTTACTTTAATATCGGACAAAACAGCACAAAATTTCAAAAGTTGAAAATTACTCCAATGACAGTATATGGTACATGTATCTATAATTCAAAACCGGTCTATCAAACAAATATATACTAGATGTATGAATGTACAGCAAGATGTTTCTGAGAAAAAAAAATTACAGAAAAGTTTGACATAAGATTCAGTGTATATATAGAGTTCAATGTACATGTATGAATCAGTGATTGAAGAGTTACACACAGCATCTTACAATTAATTACGAACTAGATGTACATCTATTATTACTTTTTAATCTGTTTGTCATCTTTATAGTCATCAACTTCAGCTTATATTTGTTGTTTACACAATGAACAATCATTTCTGATCAAACTATACCATTTGTAAATAAACACTACATGTAAAGTTAGTCTTAAATGACCTCTCTACTGTAATGCAGTTATTTAATATTGTTATTATAATTATACAATACAATAAAACAGACTACAGTGTTACTTACCAGTCAGAGAGTCTGTATCTACCACTCTGTATATGTTGACTGTGTTGTTGTTCCATGTCCCTACCCACAGTAGGTGTGTGTCCTCATCATAACTCAGGCTGATTGGATTGTCTATCCCGTGTTGTGATGTCTTTATCTCTGTCAGATAGTGACCCTCACTATCTAACATCTGTACTGACTGGGTGTATAGATCACACACCAGGATGTGTGACAGCGCGTCAGTACAGATTCCTTGTGGTGTTAGTCGTGATCCTGATGGAGGACCTCTGTAGGAGAATCGGTAATTACCTTCACGATCTGTCACCACTACACGGCTAATGTCAGACACAATAACATCTCCATTACGGTTCTCTGTGATATAGATAGGATCTCTATACAGTTCCTGACCTGTGATGTTGTTGTTCTGTACGGTCTGGATGTTTTCTCCTGTGGAGTTATACCGCACTACCTGGCCTGTCCTTGTATCACCTCTATACATCCCGACCAGCAGGTCTCCAGTGGAGGGGGAGCTGTAGACACACTGTGGTCTCCATGGTGTTGTGTTGTACTTTATTATCGTAGTCTTCACTCTGTCCTCTGTAGACAGTTTACTGATGTTTAATTCCCTGTCTATATAAATTAGATCACCATTAGAATCCACAGTGTGTCCTCCCCATACAACACTACCTATATTTGTCACGCGATCTAGTTCTTCCCCTTTAGTGTTTGTCAGTATAAGATTGCCTTTATTATCACTGATCCAGACCCGGTCTGAAGACACACGTGAAATGTGATAACCATGCCTAACACCAGACAGGGTGAGAGATTTCTGGTACACTCCTCTATACATTATTGACAGCAGACATCTATTTCTTTATCCTGATGTTGTATAACAGACTCCCGTGTGGATTTCCTCAGTCAGGGAGATCTCTCTGTAAATTACAACATTGTGCTACAGTTATAGACATCAGTTACAGGTCTCTCTGTAAACATTAGATGTTTTAGATCAATATCTTTACCTTAATATACTTCTTATAATTAAATCTAGAACAATAACTTGTCTCTGTTCACAATTAATCAAATTAACACAAATATAAAAACCTTAACACTGGCTTCTGAATTCTTTCATTGTCTCTGTGAATTGCAGGGTCCAAGTATTCACAATGGATGTTTATCTAAAATGAAAATATTGATAGATTAAAACATACCATGCATTCATAATAAAAATACTAAAGATTTTTAAAATTATCATAGATTATGTAGATTGTAATATGAAAACATGTATGTCATTTCAGTATTATAAATATAAAAATATATAAAATATCTTAATCACAATAAAATTTGATTTCCTTCAAATATCAATCCATACATTGTATGTGACAATGTTGTGCAGTATTAAATGTAGATTTTTGTGATGATGTGCCACACACACTTTAAAGATAGGTATGATCTACAGTGAGCATGTGTGTATCCACAGGGTGGGGGTCCATCCACTTAGAATTTGCAGAGTACTAAACCAACTAAAAGTGACCTTGGAAAGTCATAGATTTGGGAAAGGAGCTGTTATTTTCTTTTTTTTTCTTCCTTGTGAAGAATTTTTTTTTTTTGACTGGGGGTGGAACCCCCTCCCCCCTCCCCTGCAAAAATATTTACACATGGGGCATAACAAACAAAGACAAGAAATGATAGCAATAGGTCAACTTAATGATCCACTAGACCTAAAAATCAAATGATGGCTTTTTTTGGAATGATTGTTTGATTTCAGCTATTATCAAAAGTGCATTTAGTATATTCTATGATATAGGATGTAGGGTATAGATGATTTTTTTTCTAACCTGTAAGGAGTTGATTTCTTCACTTTCTTCTTAACAACTGCATATCACCTTATGAAAATCTGTCAAAAGAAATTCAAAACATTAGTTTTCTTGTATTTATTAATACATATATGCTCTTTTTTAACCATTTTATTGGTGATAAAGTAGACCAGGAGTTATTTTTTAGTACCTGAATATTTCTATAAAATTATGATATGATTAGCCATAAAATTATTAAAACTTTGAGTTCAAATGAAAAAAAAAAAACAAGAGACCCAAATGCCACATCGCTCAATTGATTACTTTGGTGATGCAGTTCTTTACCAGATTTCCCCTCTTCTTATATCTATTGTGCCCCCCTCCCCCCCTCCCACCACCACCATCCCCATCTTGATTTTGATAATTTAGAATCTACACTACCCAAGGATGCTTCCACATAAGTTTCAGCTTTTCTAGCCAAGTGGTTCTTGAGAAGAAGATTTTTTAATGACCCCAACCTATTTTTGTCTTTTCTTGAATATCTCACCTGATTACTTTGGTAATGCAGTTCTTTACCAGAATGGGAGGCCCCTTTTCAGCTTTTCTGGGAGATTTTTGGGACTAGGCCCTTTATTTTAACAATTTAAAATCCCCATCACATAAGGATGCTTTGTACCAAGCTTGGTTAAAATTGGCCTATTGGTTCTTGAGAAGAAATTGAAAATGTGAAAAGTTTACAGACTACAGACAGAATGCGATCAGAAAAGCTCACATGAGCCCTCGACTCAGCTGAGCTAATAATGGAAAAAAATTCTGTGTTCATGGAATATACTTTCTACATGTATGTATGATCTACAAGTTCGCATTATCTATTGCTTATCTACATGTGAATATCTTAGGCATTATTTTGAATGTACTTTTAATTTTAAACCTCTTTATGGTTTGAACAAATTTATAACTAACCTACCAGAGGATATTTACGTAAACATAACTCATCAGGGATTTGCTATTCTTGAGAAGATTTTTTTTCCCTTTGTTTGTCCATTGTGGCCCCATCCTTCCCTTAGGGTTCATAATTTGAACAAATCTACACTACCTAAGGATGATTCCACATGTTTTATCTTTCCTGGCTTAGTAGTTCCTCAGAAGAAAAATATTAAGAGATGCCATTAATTTTTCACTAATTTGTAATTTTGTAGTTATCTCCCCTGGAGAGATGGTGTGACCCTACAATTTAACTTAACTCCCCTTCACCCAAGGATACTTTGTGCCATGTTTGATTCAGATTGTAGTTTGTCCAGTGGTTTCGGAAAAGAAGATGAAATTGAGAAAAATTGACAAGGTCGCTCACAACGACGACAATATTGGACAAATTTTGATCGAAAAACTCACTTGAGCCTTCGGCTTAGGTAAGCTAAAACTTATATAAACCTGTATAGTGGGGATAACCAATTCTTTTCCAAAGCTACACTTTAAAATACATCATCTGGATCTGGATCCTGTCAAAAATGAGTAAATGATATAAATTATTCATTATACTTTTCAACATGGCATACAGAACATTTGAAGGTTTCAATTTTTAGTGTACGTGTTTCTTTCAAACTTTTCTACTTCTTCAAAATAGAGAAGCTGTGAATGAGCTAATAAAATAAATTTGAGTGTTTAACATCGGTGCCCTTTTTTGTGATTCCATCCTATTTCTGTCCTCATAGGCCATGATTGAACAAATATTAATCATTATTAAGTTTCAACTTTAACAACAAACTATTTTATTTTTCTCAATTTCCTAAATACATGTATTTCTTATATCTAAAGATATGCAGTTCTAATTTTGAAAATTCTTTAAAATAAATATTATCCTTGTATATTCGAAGTTATTCAGAAACCTGTAGATTAGCAATCAATCTTCATTTTCTTCATCATTTAGACAGTTATACAGCACATCCTGGGAAATCTGTCAAAATAAGATCAGTACATTAAGTATCTATCTTTGTAGAACAACCTTAGAACAGTAGGGAAAGGTTTATCTAAGTTGTAAGAACTTGTTACCAATCCCTTTGTATGAATTATATAATATAATATTTTCAAAACAAAACAAGAACAGTACTTTATGGTTACATATAGATATATATGTAATGTAATTGTTGTTAGCCATTAAAATAATATTCTGTTAACTGATTTTTAAGACTCTAGCGTATTTCTTTATTTTCTTCAAATATAATTTAAAAGAAAAATGTAAACCTGATGTAAACCTGTATATGATTGTGATTATCTTCATAATTCTCTATAATGTTGACATCACATTCTGTGGTAGCTGTCAAAATTAAAAACAAATTTTAATAAAACAAAACAATTGTTTCTTCATGAAAACAATACAGAGTTACGGTTCTTAGTACAGTGACACACCATGTCAGACTGGGGCCTTAGACTTTACCTAAGGAAATGTCAACATTCTAACTGGAATGCTGTTTGTGGGATTCTTACCAGAGTCAATTCTATAGCACGGACTGAGACAGAAATATATGTAGAGACATTGTGGACCGACACTTTAGGTGAAAATGAAATAAATACATGTTTTTAAACCCAGAAAGACCAGTAGGGATACAACGTAAACAAACCAAAGTTGCTTACCTTTCTCTCTTATAATGTACATGATGTATAGTGGGGTATTTTTTTGTAGAGCGATTTTTTTGGGGTTTTGACGATTTATTCCTATTGCAAACATGTTGAATAAGTGGACTAAATATAAATTGTGAAAAAAATAACAAATAAGCCCCGGGGTTGAATATCGGAGGGGGGGAAGGTGTTGTCAGTCAGACATAATTCTCACTAGTCTCAGACTTACAGACAGGAGTTAACTGCCTGGTACAGGGCGGGGCCACAATTAGTATAACAACAGGAACATCAGAGTCAAAGATACTCAGGTGAGTGTTGTAGCCAATGGGACAGGGCAGGGCCACAGTTAGTATAACAAGGGGAACAGCAGCGTCAAAGATACTCAGGTGAGTGTTGTAGCCAATGGGACAGGGCGGGGCCACAATTAGTATAACAAGATCAGCAGGGTCAAAGATACTCGGGTGAGTGTTGTAGTCAATGGGACAGGGCAGGGCCACAGTTAGTATAACAAGATCAGCAGGGTCAAAGATACTCAGGTGAGTGTTGTAGCCAATGGGACAGGGCAGGGCCACAGTTAGTATAACAAGGGGAACAGCAGGGTCAAAGATACTCAGGTGAGTGTTGTAGCCAATGGGACAGGGCAGGGCCACAGTTAGTATAACAAGATCAGCAGGGTCAAAGATACTCAGGTGAGTGTTGTAGCCAATGGGACAGGGCAGGGCCACAGTTAGTATAACAAGGGGAACAGCAGCGTCAAAGATACTCAGGTGAGTATTGTAGCCAATGGGACAGGGCAGGGCCACAGTTAGTATAACAAGGGGAACAGCAGGGTCAAAGATACTCAGGTGAGATTAAATAGAACTCATGTTAGCCAAAATTTAAACCAACATGTTTTGTTACCACAGAAGCACGGTTAACCAACATTGTAACATCATAGACAACGTTGAGGAAGTTTGTCAAAATTATACCATTTTTTTTATTTTAAACACGGTTTGTAGCGTCTTCTCCATTCAAATTACATGTCCATAACACTTAGCACCTAGTTTGCGAACAATTACACAAATATAGATTGCATAAGAATGTCATTGTTAATTTCAAATTCTTTAATTTACCTTGTAACTCTACTTATTCTGCAACAGTGAAGCATACACCACGTTCAATGACGTTCCAAACTCTTTAGACAATATTTCTAACTTTAACCTGTTTCTTTGCAGACAATCCTGCTACGTGTATTATCTACATGTCATGAATGGTCAGAGAATGTCAGAAATATACTTTAAATCTGCCTAGTTAATTTACCTTGTAACTCTATTAATTCTGCAACAGTGAAGCATACACTACGTTCAATGACGTTCCAAACTCTTTAGACAATATTTTAAAGTAAAAACTAGTAAATAACTCAATTTTGACTGTGCTCCGTGATACCGTTTTTGCTGTACTAAATCCTCTGTAATATTGATAAATATGAAGATACATTACAATTGTTTTTTTTTTAATTATTTGAATCTGTTGTTAAAATATTTATACCAAATTTGGATATAATATGACGTTAAATAGAAAAGTTAGGACAAAAGTCTACGAAGCTTTTGAATGACCTTCGTACGTTCCTGCTAGTGTATAATCTACATGTTATGAATGGTCAGAGAGTGTCAGAATTTTACTTTAAATCTGCCTAGTTCATCCTCTTTTTAGAGAATTTTTGCTATCATTTTCAGTTCATTTTAAATCTTTAAGAAGCAATTGAATTATTTTCATCCTTGTTCTCATCATCATCACCTGATAACAAGCGTCTGTTTGTCATATTCATATAAACTTTCAGCGTAGAATGATTGTATTATCCCATTTTTAGAAGATAAGTTGATAAACACATAGAAAGTAGAGTATAATAGTTAAACGGACTTGTTTGCATAGAAATTGCATGGAATGGATAGTAGATTAATATCTTAGTAACAAATTTCGATGTTCAAAATTGCATACGATTTACAAACTTGCACAATTTATTAGAAAGCATATTCCTGCCTCCTACATTCAAGATAAATTATGTTAACATGCATAATAATTATGTTAACATGCAAAATAATTATGTTAACATGCAAAATAACTATGTTAACATGCAAGAATATTATATCTGCATTCTAGATATCTATGTTCATATGCATGAGAATTCTATTAACAGTTATAGTTATTTATGTGAATATGCCGATTATTTCTGTGAATTTATGTGAGACATTTATGTAAATATGCAAGATAATAAGTTGCATATCAACATACATATCTTGCATGGTAACAGTACGGGAGTGAACCAATATTTGAACCAAATTTTCTTAGAAGAGTTGTTAGAAGAGTCAACATAATAAAGTGTTTTGTTGAGTTATATATGTTGCATGTTAAAATTTATTTATCTTGTATGTAGGGGCAGATATATGCCACCATAGTATAAGTAAATTCATGCTTAATAAAATGATGAGTTGGAAAAATAATCTGATATATACATTTTCTGCTTTGATATGTGTTTAGTCTCAACAGTTTTTCCCCTCAAAATTTAACGTCTTTTATCATGACTATAATAATGTAAGGTGCAGTCGGTTTTGTTTACTGTGAAAACGTAGTAAAATTGTTCACTCGATCATGACCAATGTACATTTAAATGATTTTTTTTTCCGCGCCTTTATATAATTAACAATAATTGGGTGGAATTCGATATATCAATAAACACAGAGTTAATCTGATTTTAAATAGAAAAAAATGCATGACTGTGATTCGTCCTGTGCACATTTCTATTTTTTTTTAGTTCCATTCAGAATATGACCGTCTTTACAACGATTCTTCCTTATTGTCAATAGATAACCGGCCTGTGTATAACTGTTATTGTTTTAGAGCAGCTTTATA
>NW_026938592.1:0-8533 GCF_032062105.1 Saccostrea cuccullata | reverse complement strand
GTTTTTTGTTATTTCCCTTTAAACAAAAATTTATAGGCTTTCGCTTCCAGACAAAGGCTCAGAGACGGCTAAAGCTGGACCACAAATTTTACTGATTTTAGATAATAGAGGATTGAAGTTGTCCATAGTGGTTTTTGTTTTTTGATTTCTCTATTTCTCTATAAAGGAGTCAAAAATTAGAAGGCATAAAAGAGTGAAAATTTACACATATTTTGCATTTTATCTTTTAAACTAATTTTTTTTTAAAACATATAGATCAAAATTTGTGCAGAATTACAAGATTTTTTTAATGATATCCAAAAAAGGGCTGACCCCTAAATTAAGGGATCAGAGGGGCCAAAAGTTTTTTCCAGATATCTCAAAAAGTTTTGAGAATTTGTTAAACATCTAAGAAGCAATGTTGTTCAAAATGTCAAGCTAACTCGAATGAAGTCGTCAGAATGCGTCAGGCGACGTCACTTCCGGTCAAACCGGTCAAACTGGAAGTCGTCAAAAAATGCATATTTTTGCTGTTCTTCACAAGTTT
Organism: Saccostrea cuccullata; assembly: GCF_032062105.1. Lineage (NCBI taxonomy): Eukaryota > Metazoa > Mollusca > Bivalvia > Ostreida > Ostreidae > Saccostrea > Saccostrea cuccullata. The sequence continues at coordinate 8,007 of NW_026938592.1, read as the reverse complement.
TGGGCATAAGGATCTATTCAGAATTTTACTCGTTAATGAAATGGACTAAACATCGATAAGTATTCCGGCACGTTTAAACTTCTTAAGTGACTTCTGTGCTGCACAATGTATATTTATATTACACATTGAATAGTCAAGTTGAAAAAATAATTCAAGATTATAAAGCGATGAATTTCATTTGTTTTATCATTTATTCAAAACCTTTAAATGATAAATATAGTGTGCTTACATTTTCATTTTCTTCCTTGATTTTAAAAATATCAGTTGCAGGTTATACAATGTACATGTAATTAGTATTAAAGCCGCATCGAATGTACGGAATCGAAAATTTAAGAACTTGTATATAACAATCTGCAGCTATTAAATTTTACAAACTTATCATGTATATAACACACATTTTTACCTAATTTAACTTGTTAAAATCATAACTGGTACCATAGTTAAACTTTAATTGTCTCATAATCGGCACTTAGGGCCTTTAAACAGGGGGGATCCTTTTGTGCTAGCACCTAAAGCGACACAGGACCTTGATGACGGTCTCATCGGAAGAACAGGTCCCAACGTCCCACAGTGGTATTCGAACCACGACTTAAGGATCAACTCTTACTTCACTACCATAGAACAGACGCTCTAATCACTGCGTTATGCGAGCGAATTGGGAGATATAAAATGAAAACAATGAAGAAAACGGTTAGTAAAAAATAAGAAGGGGTCGTTTTGTTAAGTATTATTCTTACGAACTTAATGGCAAGAATGAGAAACCATATACATGTATATGAAAGCTTCGTGATATAAAAAAGGTTACTTTCATGTCAATAGTTTTCTCTTGCAAAGTGTTTGTGTATTTTTTTTTTTTGGGGGGGGGGGTGGGGGTGGGGGTGGGGGTGGGGGGTAGTGTTGATGGAATTTGAATTAAACGGTCTGTTCAACTGTCCATATGTCTGTCTGCCCTCATCTTTCAAGTCTTTCCCAGAAGGTCAGGCTATAAAAAAAAGAAACCAGAAGCTTGTACTCGATAAAAAGATTTCAAGTGATCCTAGGATGTGTCATTGTATTTATTCAAGGCAAAAGTACGGCAAATTCAAGGTCTCTGAAGAAAGAATTAATGTTTTGTTGCATTCATTTATATGTAATCGAGAATATCTGTACGCTCATAAGTGATACAGAGATTGCTTGTGACAAATTTTTGTTTTGTTAAGATTTTGACTCAGAAAACAGTTTTTCGCTCTACTGGTCAGAGACTAGAAGAGCTTATGCGATAGTAATGCGTCCGGCGTCTGTCCGTCTGTCTATCTGTCTGTCTGTCCGTCTGTCTGTAAACAATTTTTCAAAACGCTATTTCTCCTACAATTTTAGTTTGATTTCAGTATTACTTGGCACACAAGTAGACTACTTTAAGATACATAGAATATTGCATCGGTTTTTGATTTAGGATATGGAAATAACGAACAGTATTCAATCTCAACGTCCATTAAACAAATATACAAAATAGGAACAGAGCAAACACGAATCTCCAAACATCAGAGGTGAAATCAGGTGCCATTGAGGAGTGAGCATCCCCTGCTGACCAGCCACACCCGCCGTGTGCTCCTTGTCACAATCAGGAAATAACGGAAAAAATCCGTCGTCAATTCAGTGTATAAATAATGGACTAACAATTGGTATGAAAAACGTCAGTCAGCATTTCATTCAATGATAAATTGTATTTGCTGACAAGGTCATTGTATCGACCATAGAATTAATTTACGAAATGATGACTTTAAACGAGACTGCTGATATTCTTGGTTCATCAACTTGCTTGTCAATAATTTACCTCGTTTAAGAAATTGTTCATACGCAGAGCATGCTCTTGCGTATCGAATCAACTGAGATATATATACTCCGTATGCAGGTGATGAAGGTATATTGCTGCATAAGTAAGGGAAGTTGACGATAGAAAAGTTAAAGTCATCACGTTTATCATATAGCTTGGTTGTTTTCTATGAAATTCCTTTTAAACGCTACTCCTTCTACAGTTTTTGTCTGAACTCAATATAACTAAGCACACAAGTACTACACTAAGATACATAGAATAATGCAATGGTTTTTGATTTCGATGAACGTTGTTGCCATGGTTACTAAAAAATACAATTTTCTGTGAAATTCCTTAAAAACGCTACTCCTTCTACAGTGTTGGTCTGATTTCAAAATAAGTTGGCACACAAGTAGACTACACAAAGATACATAAAATAATGCAATGGTTTTTGACAAGTACAAACCAGTAGAGCTACAGTCTCGACAGAGACTTCTGGTTTTTCTTTCTGACAATATGTGTTTAAGTTCATACTTAATACAAATTGCTTTTAGTCTGCTGGTTTTCAGATGACTTATAATATGGTCATTTTAACAAATTTAGGGCCAATGACAGAAGGTGTAAAACTCCTGTCAGGGTTATGAATTTCTAAAAGTTGTTTCAAATTGAGGGTTTGTCTTGACAAAGAGCCAAGGTTATTCTGTTAAAATCAAGGTCACTGACATAAAAAAAATTTCCTTTTCCACACTATGAACTAGTAAGTGAAAATCATTGGAAGCTCTTGAAACATAGATTACTTATGATCGGAGGTTGTGTCATGACCCTAATCAAAGGACTTTCTGGCAAATCAAGGTCACTGACATAGAAATAAAATGTTTAAGAATAACTTTGTAATTAAGATTCACTGGAGGCTCATACTGAGACGCAAGGTTGTTCACATTAGAAAGTGCAGTAACCTTGACCCAAAGTCTGTACTTCCTGCCCACAGCTCCAACGGAAGACCTACTTGTTGCTTTGCAACGAGCTCGGCTCTAGTTGTAAATATCTTTGAACGATTTAGAGTCTCCGGAATTATTATTCTTCATTAACGTCGCTGTTGGAGTTGTTTATAACTTCTTGAGATCTCAAGGCATTGCATACAGAGTTTTCCCAGTTCTGTACCCTGTTCTAGGAATATCCTCGTGTCGCAAAAGTGCAAAAAAAAAACCACAACCCTACACCCCCTACCAATACCAAATACCCATCTTCAGTTGGTTTGTTTAAGGAAACATAAAGCCATTCGGGTGTCAAAATATTCCCGGGAGAATTCAGCACATGCCCTCTTCCCCCTCCCCGGGGGCTCTGTTGCAACCGCTAATTACCGTATAAGCAGAATTTAAGCGATGATTTGATTTTGGAATTATCAGCGGGGGTGCTGAGATCGCTAAAATTACATCTCGCTAAAAATAAGATACCAGTTTTTAAGGAGGAATCGCTAAAGCCTCTCGCTAAAATTCCCTCTTATACGGTATATAACGCCGCTTTAAAGTACTCATAAAAGTGTATTTAAGCTAGCTCTTTTAAAGAGTTTCTCTATTGTAGATGTCACACAATAAAACCCCAGTCGGTTTCCTTAAAACAAACGATGATTTTATTTAATGCCAAAAATTTCACTTTCTATTAATGAAAATTAACTTCCAAGCGCAGTGCTTTACTTCTGTAACGCCCCAATTCCAATTTTAACCTATTGCTAATATCAGATTCATGCGAGACTTCAAAATAATATAACTGAGCTTAAAAATGAATATCAAAAATTGCTAAAAATTAGTTAACCTTTAATTAAAAAAATAATAAAATTGAAGGCCTATTTTAAGTATTGACTTTTGTAACACTACCTTAAAATCAGTAGTATTTTTTACATATTTTTTTTTTATGATTGTCACAAAAAATTTGAGATACAAGATTTGTGAATAGTTATGAATATTCATTTTAAAATGTATACAACGTACATAGGTAATGTGCAAGAAAATGCGTTGAAAAGAATTCTTCTGCAGTAGCGGATCCAGATGAGGATTTGCAAAAAAGAAAGAGAAATAAGAAAATTCCATTTTTTTAAAAGGTTAGCTTTGCTAACCGCTTTATGGCATGTATCACACCGCAAACTTCAATAAGGCGCTACCTATCGACAACGCCTCTACCTATGATTTGTTTCAAACACACATAACATATGCTAATTAAAATCAAGACTATCAATCAACGTAATCTTTCGGTTTTTAATTTTTCTCTGATTTTGTTTGTGAATGAAATAAATTATAATTGTTGTATTAAAAAAGTTTATGTATAGGAGCATTTGGTGTCGAGATTAAATTTCCGTGTCGTCAGCTGATGGCGATCAGGCCCTGTGACGAAATTCGAAGTCAGCATGAAGTTTAGCTGATTACATTATCAACGTGCAGGATTTAAACTTAAGGAAGAAATATATAGCGAGAAATATCATTTTGAACGCAATGCGTCACGAAAATAGGTAGGCATATGCGATTTATGTGATAAATTGAAGCCTGAATCGAGCAAAGGGTCAAAATGGCGTTGCACACCTTGTGTATACTTTATATAGAGGGGGTAGAATGTTTCGATATTTGGCTAATTTAGAGACTTACTGATTAAAATTCAGGTGGCTGTGATTAATTATAAGGCACCCCTCATGAACAATAAATATTTAACCGAATTATGCGACTGGCACGGGAGGCGGGTTAATTACTGGCTAAAGGGGTTGAAGGTTATTACCGACTCAAAACATCGGAGAATCTCTCATGAGTTTCCTTTTCCTTGCTAAAATATTAAGGCATCCATTTAATTAATTTAAATAATAATACTAGTACATGAAGAAAGCCTTTATAAAAAAAAAAATGAAACCGTAATTGTAAGTTAGGGATTACTTCCATTATACAACGTTTACTTTCTTCCCCTTTTTTTTCTCAATTTAAATTATTTAAAAGATGATGAAAGCTTTGTTTCCAGGGATAAATTCGTAGCCTAATTATTACAAACGATTATAAACGATAATATTGTTATTTAAATATTCGCCGACTCTTTTTTAAATAATTGTTATATACCATTTACTAGAAATTTTTTGAACATTTAATTGTATGAAAAGTCAATAATGTACATTTCTTAAAACTTTATTATCTTGTTTACTTGTCTTTCTTCCTGTGAGAGAAATAGTTCATACTATTGATAAGCAGATGTACCCAGTATCTGTATCAAAATACAGAATAAACAGTGATCGGTCTCAAAAGGAAACGAATCCTTGTATATTCCGGTGCCGGGAGAAGTAAACATCCCCAATGACAGGTCATATTTGCTGACCCGCAGTGAGCCTACGAAACTGAAGCTCTGTGAAATTAATTTATTTACAAATTCTCTGCTCGTCCATCCGTTTTTCTCAGACTAGCCAGCTAAAGATCTATGTACAGTACTCAAAAAAATTAATCTTAAGAATTTAATTGTCTTTTTTTTTTTGAGTTGTTTGCTATAGTAGCCTTTATAATTACCTAATTTTAGAATAAATAGAGCATGAAAGACAATTCAATTTGCAACATCAACAATTTTGTTTGTTCTGAGCACTTTTGGACGCCACCAATGGAGATAATCAGGAAGAAATTTTTGAAATTGAACTTCCTGTCTTTCAAACTGAAAATCTAGTTTGATATTTTGAAACATACATTTGTGACGTCAGTCTGGGAAGTTATTGGTTTTACCATTTTGTTAAGTACTACAAAAGTCAGTGTGTCTGCTTCTCTGCTGATGACATTGGACAAAGATATGCATGCTTACTTTAATATCATCACTCAATCCATTTTTGTTATTCTAATCTGTACAGTCATATTCCATGAAAGCATGCTAACCGTTTTTCAGTTTTTCAGTACTTTGATTTTGTTGTGTTTTTACTTTAAGATTGATTGATTGTTTTATATTGTTTAACGTCCCTCCTGAGAATTTTTCACTCATATGGAGACATCACCGCATGCCGGTGAACCAATTTTAACCTATACTGACATTCGGGCCTTTGGGTGGGGGTTTTTGTGCCGCGCCATGTGACACGGGACCTAGTTTTTAAGGCCATATCCGAAAGACCTGTGATTTTCAATTCTAGTGCCGAGCGCTTGGGGAAGGAACAGTCACTACCTTTGTTTACGTCTTAGGTATGACGCGGCGCCGCGAACGAGAATCGAACCCGGGCCCCCGATCACGAAGCGAACGCTCTACCACTAGGCTACCGTGACCTTTTTTCTAAAGAAAATGTGAAATGAAAGGCTAAAGTTGTAACATATAAAGAAAGTAGTTGTAAAAAAAAGCATAAAACCCCATCCCATTTTCAGGTTCGGAGATTTATTTTCCTTTCTTTTTCTGGTAATGAATACAAGTACTTTTCCCAGATTGATCAACGTCCCACTTTCAAAAAAATACTCCACCCTGTATCGATATTCTATTGATCATTTTACTAAATGTATGTGTAAACGTAGTTTTAACTGCTTTTTCCTTCAACCCCCTTTTTTAAAAAAATTCTTCACCCCCCCCCCCCTTTAAAAATTTTTTGGATCCCCCGGGCCCGTTTGTCTTTGTTATATTTCTTTAAGATGTATTTTTTAAATTAATGCAAGCATGATATCAGTCAGTTACGTGGTCTGTCTACACCAATCAACCACTATAACCAACCAACTTCAAAAAATTAAAATTGTTTTAGTGGGCTCGCTTTTGGGCAGATCTTTTTTATTTTTGAGTGATGTCCAAAAATTTTAACAAGGAAAAGAACAGACCTTTAAAAGTGGCTATTTTAAAAAACTGAAAAAGTGGAAAAGAATGCTTTCAGAAGGTTCAAACATGCACATCAATGAAATCGTCGAAAATTCACCAGTTTCCAGGGGTTTTGCCCGGACCCCTTTTTTAACTTAAAGGGGCCCCCCCAAAACCCCCAAACCCATTCAAGCGTCCATTTCAAATGTACCCTTGCTAGCCCCTGAATAGGAATATCGGCTATGCATTTTCAATTGCAAATTGATCAAAAAATATATTTTTGGTTAAAAAACAAAAGGTATCCAGGCATTCAGAGAAATTGTCTATTTTTTTTTACTTATTTGATATTTTTGGTCTTCCATTTCCGTCATGTATTCTATAATACATAGTGTAAAAGGCTTTTGCTATCATTGCAAGACACCACAAATACTTTTTATTTCATATCATGCTAATAAACATTGGTATCTAAGGCTGGATTCAAGAAAATCTTTTTTCTATAAAAAGTATTAATTTTTTTCCTTCTATAGGGTACAAATGTCAACTTTTATAACCTTTTCTAAGAATTTCCCAAAAAACCTTGAATCCTATAAAGATGAATATAATGAAAATTGTTGCATAAAAAAATTCTATTTTAAAACCTATTTTAATGCATTTCAAATTAAATATGTACTTTTGGAGTTGTAGTATGTGTGAGTTAAAAAAAATATACTGTACTGAAGGATTTAAAAAGCCCCCCCCCCCCCCCCGGGAAAAAAAAAGGATTTTTCGAGTTTGGAAATTTTTTTTTTTTAATCTTCTCTATCTTTTAATTTCTTTTTTACTTTTCAAAATTTTGAGGTAAGTTGATTCTTTTTTCTTGGGGCCCCTCCCCCCTTTTTTTTTATCAGTAATTTTAATAACATACATGTATAAAGAATTAATCTAAATGTACATGTAACGGTAATACTGGTTGAAAATATTTTTGTTTGCCTTTTTTTCTAAATGATACGTATTCAACTAATATATATATGTTACGTAAGTGCAAACCACACAACTTTAGTGACCGTGCCAACGAAAGATGTTACTAACTAAGAGATCAAACAACAAAACAAAGGATTTTTTGTTTACTAAATTTAATTCTTACCATGTCTGTTTCCACATTTCTTGTATTTTGGATGGGAAAAAATTTGTTTTAAAGATTAGTGTGCAAAATTTTTTAAACAATCCCTTTTTGGCCTTATGATGATCAATTGTACTTAAAATTCCTTCATAAAGGTGTATGTGCGTGTGTGAGAATATTTTTAAAAAATTATTTCATGTTTTTTTATTATATGAAATCTTAAAAAATTTTTCTGATCAGGAATGTAAAGGCCTAATAAACTACTATTATATACATTTATAACAATGTAGAATGCACAGATGTAAATATGCCACAGTCTTGCAACATGTTTAATTTTTTTTCT
>NW_026938591.1:0-84832 GCF_032062105.1 Saccostrea cuccullata | reverse complement strand
TCTACACTACCCAAGGATGCTTCCAGATAAGTTTCAGCTTTTCTGGCCTAGTGGTTCTTGAGAAGAAGATTTAAAAGTTAATTTCTATATATTCCTTTGTAAAACTTTGATTCCCCATTGTCGCCCTGCCCAATCCCCGGGGGTCATGATTTGAACAATTAAGAATCTACACTATCCCAGGATGCTTCCACATAAGTTTCAGCTTTTCTGGTCCAGTGGTTCTTGAGAAGAAGATTTTCACAGATTTTTCCTATATATTTCTTTGTAAAACTTTGATTCCCCATTTTGGCCCCGCCCAATCCCCGGGGGTCATGATTTGAACAATTTAGAATCTACACTACCCCAGGAAGCATTCACATAAGTTTCAGCTTTTCTGGCCCAGTGGTTCTTGAGAAGAAGATTTTCAAAGATTTTTCCTATATATTTCTATGTAAAACTTTGATTCCCCATTGTGGCCCCGCCCAATCCCCGGGGGTCATGATTTGAACAATTTCGATTCTACACTATCCAAAGATGCTTCCACATAAGTTTCAGCTTTTTTGGCCCAGTGGTTATTAAGAAAAAAGATTTTCAGAGATTTTCCAATATATTTCTATGTAAAACTTTGATTCCCCATTGTGGCCCCGCCAAATCCCCAGGGGTTATGATTTTAACAATTTGAAATCTACAATACCCCAGGATGCTTCCACATAAGTTTCAGCTTTTCTGGCCTAGTGGTTCTTGAGAAGAAGATTTTTTAGTGACCCCACCCTATTTTTGTCTTTTCTTGATTATCTCCCCTTGTGAAGGGATTTGGCCCTTTTTTTTTACAATTTAAATTTCCCTTAATTTAAGCATGCTTTGTACCAAGTTTTATTAAAATTGTCCCAGTGGTTCTTGAGAAGAAGTCGAAAATGTGAAAAGTTTACGGACGGACAGACGGACGACGGACACAATGTGATCAGAAAAGCTCACTTTAGCCTTCGGCTCAGGTAGGCTAAAAAGGAGCAGAGCAAACAAGGACCTCCAAAACATCAGAGATGGGATCAGATGCCATGGATGAGTGAGCATCCCCTGCCGACCAGTCACACCCGCCGTGTGCTCATTGTCATGATCGAGAAATGACGGGAAAGTCCATCATCAATTCAGTGAACATGTGTACACAGTTGACTAACAATTAGAGTGAAGGATAACGCATAGTATACAATTTTAAAGTCCATAAAACAATACAAAAAAAGAGCAGAGAAAACACGGACCCCCGAAACATCAGAGGTGGTATCAGGTGCCATGGAGGAGTGAGCATCCCCTGCCGACCGGTCATGTGAAAAACATCAGTCATGTAATTAAAATGTATTTTCAAGGAGAATGAAAAGGATGAAGAAAACTAATAGTTATCGATCTCAAACAATCCTTGAACAATACATATATGTGAAAAGGAAATTAATATGAACCCCTTGACATTATGGGGTTATGTGCCAAAAAAGATGCATACAAATGCTTACTTTCAACGAGTTTATTCAAATTCCTGTATCATTAACTTATATATGAGTAGCTTGCCTCGATTTAAAACAGAAAAGGGTAGAAGAAAGACATCAAGACCTAAACGGTAATTGGGCTCGAACAATTGATGGAATGCATGTTCCTATCATAGCTTCGGAGCATTCCAAAGGATGCAAATTGCATAGTAAGGGTACTGCTTACATGTATTGATCCTACAGGGCACTTAGTTAGGCCATAGTTAGCGACCACAACTATTATTATCTTTAAAGATATAAACAAAAGTTTGGCAGAAAGGGTGCAAGATGCCCTCGGTTTTGCAAATTCCAAAATGTATCTTGGAGGAGATAATGGCTCATTGTTTAGAGTTTTGCCTATAGCTAGTAGCCACCATGTTAACCAACTTTATTCTACTCACCAATGTATACACAACCGACACAACACTTAAAATGGAGATTTATTCAATAAACAAAACAAAATACATACATAAGTAAATTTGCTGCGTGTTCATACGACAAAATTTACACACATGGACTAATAATTTGCGACAGCATGTATGCAAAAGTTAATTTGCACCTAGTCCTGACCAGGTGTAAATTTGCTCCACTGTGCAGAATTTGCATATGAGTAAATCCGTTCATACGACAAAAATTGCACATGAGAGTAAATTTACTTAATATGTGTAAAATATACTGAGGTATGTAAATCATGTCGTATGGGGTATCAGTCTGAATGGGGTATCAGTCTCCGCCTTTTTGTGAAACGCAACTTAGTCCGACTAAGTCCGACTTCCGGGTTTAGTCACTGATTAAGTCCGGACTAAGCTTACGCCTGGTCGTAGGCCTTTTTGAGAAACAAGCCCCAGGTGCCATTGACGAGTGAGCATCTCCTGGCGACCGGTCACACACACCATAAAATAACAGAGAAACCCGTCCACAATTCAATGTGTTTTTATGACGCAAATAGAAGTTTGTAAAACATCAGTTAGAATTACACTCAGTGATAAAATGTATTTGCTGACAAGCTCATTGTATCGGCCATAAAACTTTCGAAATGATTAAGTTGAACGAGACAGTTGATGTGAGTTTGTTTGCTTATGATTTGTTATTTTAATAATAAGTTAAACAAGTCAGATGAAACGCTGCTCAATTGCAAGCACTGAGTGTCAACGAAGATGGAACACTGCGCGCCTGGGAGTCGTATCTATGCACATGACATGCACTAAACCAATCAAAATGAGTTTCAAATTTTGGTGGATAATAATTCAATATGATGCATTAGTTTGTAGTCTAATTATAGTTATAAACATCTTAATAAGGCTATGTTTATGTTGATAACTGCGTTAATTTCTCCAGGACATAGTATTGACCGGTGCTTTTATTTTGCCTTTCAGAGTCACACCCTTTCTCAAATTTGGCAACTTTTTCCGATGAATTTTCAATTTCTGTAGCTTTAAATGACTCAGCACCTTTTTCATCAATCAGTTCCGAAGAACATTGTTCCGGTATGGCAACATCGATTTCTGAAGAACACCGTTCTGGAATGGTAACATCTTTTTGAAGATCGCTTCTTCTTAATTTATCTGTTTCATATAAATGGTTATACACATGCTTTTCGTCTGCTGTTGAGAGATGTTCAATGAAGCTCTGTTGTTCTTTTTTTCCAGTTGCATTGGAGGACGTTGGGAGATTTAGCTAAAAATTATTTGAAGGTAAATGTAATACTTTAAAAGGTATTATGTTTATATATGTATAGAGTTTATGTATATATGAATTTCTGTAAAGACATACACACTCTACATACAATTGTAGTCATCGTAGATATCTGTACTGGAGACATATATTCTTGTGGAAATATTTTACTGGAATAATGTTATACAAGTAGTGTAGTACATATTTCTACATGGTTGAAGATGTTTAACGGTCAGATTTAACCATACACAAAATTAATTTCTTTTGTTTTGACATTTTAACTTTACGTAGATATCCTTTTTTTTTAAACTTTATTGAATCAAGTGTAAACATCGCTACAGTCGACAAGCTAAAATAACCTTTAAATCATTAATTAACTTTTTAGTGTAATAACCATTTCTGATAAGAATGACATGTATATCATCAAACATCACGTTGCTTAAACAGCGTATGTTTCTGTTTAATTTTATCTCCGCTAGACATTTCAAATGAAAAAAAACTAAATGGAAAAAATAATATACCATTTCATCATTAATCTCGCTGTATAATGCATTTTTTTTCTTTCCTTGATCAAGATCATTGTGTGTCAGTACATCATCATCGTGCACATAGGCTGGATTTTGCAGATTGTGTAAAACTCGATTTCTCCTGTAACAATGTATTCAAATTAAAAAAATAAAAAATAAAGATGCATTTAATCTGTCGAGAAAAAAAAATCGTTTTCTAGTATCCTAAGAAAATATGATATTAAAACAGAATATTACGAGTACAAACGAAATGACTAACTTTTCAACCGTCATTTTCCATTACTTTTGCAAAAATATTTAGGTTTATACCTGTCATTTGACTGAATACGCAGAAACATGCTCTACCTATAAACATTTTTTTAAAACGAGACAAACAGTTCACTAAAACAAGGATATTAGCAATCTCTTTTGAAATCCTCATTTTGTAAGTTGTATGATCGATCAAAGGACCTTATCAGCAAAAATCAACAATTATCATTACGTTAAATGCTGACTGATTTTTCATACTTATTATTATGCCTTTATATGCACACTGATAATTTTCTTTATTACTTGACAATTACAAGAGGTACACGCGGTTGTGACCGGTCTGCTGGGGATGCTTACTCCTCCATGACACCGGATCCCACCTCTGATGTTTTGGAGGTACGTGTTTGCTCTGCTCTAATTTTGTATTGTTGAATGAACTTTTGACCTTGAATACTGTTCATTATCTCCATATCTTTCATTATTTATGATACAAAGAAATCAGTTGACGAATATATAAATTATACCAGAAACGAATTATGTTTTTTTTTTTCATTTCGCGATATGTTGCTAAAGTATCAATATATAGAGTTTGTTTATACATTTCAAAAGTCGTTTAATATGTTTATTTTGTTTGAAATGCCACGAGTGTTATTAAATAATGTTGAATAATGTTAAATGAAACAGTCAAAGAAAAACATAAAAAGCCAGCTCATTTGCTTTAAGAGGAATGAATTATTTTTTCAAAATCTTCTGTGAAATAACATATCTTTCTTCGTGACTGCACATATTCAAAACTCAGAAAAATTGACTTGGTATACCGAGTTTACTATTAAAAAAAAGAGTGATGTGACAGCATCAGCATGGTTTTCCTCGGCTTGATGAAAAATTTATCTAAGAGTCAATGTTTTGTGAAAATTATTTTTAAAATCGCAGTATTCTTGAATTTTGCAGAAAAGATCAATTTCAAAACATTCACTTAAGAAATAATGTATGAGCACAGTTCTTGATCCAAAAGAAAAATGAAATATGTTTTAAAATCTTCATAAACGGTTCTTTCTTTCTATAAATGCTTATTTTGGATCAGTGGTGTGCTGCTCATTGTATATGAAATTATGTTTAAAAAATGTCTTGAAGTTCACTTTAGGGGCCTTTTTCAACCAAAGAAATTCAAGATAAGGAAAAAATGACAAAATAATGTTCCATTTTACTATTTTTTCCGTTTTCCGTTCCACATTTTAAGAATACCCACTGTTTCCTAAAAGTAACTATTGTAAATAGTGAGGTTTAACCTAAAAATTACCTTTCCCATTTTCTCTGTTCACCTCTGCGAACACAGAAGGACACAATGGTTGATATGATTGCTCCAAACAAAGCGCCACCAATGACAGATCCAACAATTGTTTCAGTTGAGGAATCAACATGACAAATAAAAGGAATAATCAATCATCGTTAATTGCATCCTAGCAATGCTAGGTGCCAAATTTCATCTCATATTCAAGGGCTTGGTTCCCTGATTGAGAAGCACTAATCAAATATTCCATAACTAAAAAGTTATATAATATTACCAGAAAGGATTCGGTTGACACTTCAAACGCACTTGGGAAAAGTTGTTTATCATAGAATGCGTAATACGACTGGTTTAGAGATAAGTAAAACAATCAAGATGTGTAATATTTCCGAAAGATATCATTGCTACAGTTAGCTTAACAACCTATTGAATGAAATTTGCCAGCAGGTTACCAACAGAAATGTGTTGACTATACATATATATTGCTTTAGAATACTAACATTATTTCTCGATTAAATTTTAAGACATTCAAAATAAATAGTGAACGAGTGATTATTTAGAAATACCTTTACATCTGTCAGTTGGTGTAAAATCCAGAGATATATTCTCATCTGTAAATAATATAATTTTTTAATATTGAAACTTTAAACAAAAACAAAACATTCCTTGCAAATGAATGCCCTCTCTTCTTCATTAAAAATGAAACAAATAATTCTTATGATCATATGATTCAAAATAAAGAGTAAATGAGTATATATCTAAAAATATCTTTACATCTGTCGGTCTGATTGAGAAGCACTAATCAAATATTCCATAATTAAAAATGTTATATAATATTAACAGAAAGGATTCGGTTGACACATCAAATGTATTTGGTATATGTTGTTTATCATAGAATGCGTAATGTGATTGGTTTCGATATAAGTAAAACAATCAAAATATGTAATATTTCCGAAAGATATCATTGCTACATTTAGCTTAACAACCTATTGAATGAAATTTTCCAGCAGGTTACCAACAGAAATGTGTTGATTATACATATATATTGCTTTAGAATACTAATATTATTTCTTGATTCAATTTTTAGACATTCAAAATAAATAGTTATAGAGTGTTTAGTTTAAAATACCTTTACATCTGTCAGTTGGTGTAAAATATTGTAGAGATATATTCTCATTTGTAACAAATATTTTTTTTTTTTGAATATTGAAACTTAATTTAAACAAAAACACAACATCCCTAGCAAATGAATGCCCTCTTTCCTTCATCAAAAATGGAACAAATAATTTTTACAACCATATGAATCAAAATAAAGAGTAAATGAGTATATATCTAAAAATATCTTTACATCTGTCAGTAGGTGTAAAATCCAGATATATATTCTCATCTGTAATTTTTATAATAAGGAAACCTTACACAAAATAACAACATTCCTAATGTATAAACCCTCTTTCCTTCGTTAAAGATGAAACAAATAATAATTATCATCATAATGGTAAAAAGTATTTACCATTGCGTACAGAAAACAAACTGTACTTTTAGCGACAAAACATCCCAAAATCAGCATTGATGACAAATGAATAATAAATAATATAACTTCATCAAAAGTGAGAAAGAAAGAAAAACCGGTGGACGAGTCAAAACCATTCAATGCTTTGATCGGTGAAAAATATTGACCCGTCTTTTACTCTCTTTTGATTTGAAATAGGCATTCTTTATGCTTCTAAATTCTATGCATAATATTGTAAACTTAAGATGTTTTCAGGCTTTTTAACTTCATGTGTATGTTTAAAATGCATATTGTGCTTAAATGTTTTTATTATCACCAATAGCGAATTCTAATTAATGACATATTTAAGTTGCCCAATTGTATATTTTCGTCAATTTTTTCTTAGTAAATGACTATAAAAATACCACCAGACATTCGCATGTATGTCAAAAAGATATACAGCACCGACAAATCAATTTTTCATCAAATAATTCTCCAGATAAATATACGAATAAAGAAATATTTTCATCACATGTATCATTACTGTGTGTTGCATGGTACATGTTATCACTCATTTGACAACCCTCGCATGACATACCACTCATTAAGTTAATTATATTATTGAAATAATAGAATCGTTTGCTTTCTTCTTTTTTTTTTTAGAAAAATACATGGTAGTACAAGTAGTTCATACTTTTTTAAAGTCTCCTTTAGTATATGGTTTTACAATTTTTCTGAACAGGGCCATTTTCAAATACAATTTATGTTTTCCTCTTTTAGTACAGCATTGCTGAATAATTTATTGCTAATATTCACTGAGAGACATAATGATCTCTGTAATTATATTATTCAAAGTAAAACTTATTTTTTTTTGAAAATGAATAATAAGAATACAAGTACCTGTTATAACCTCTTCTGAGCAATTTAAACACACAGATGCATCCAGTAAAGACAGACACCCTTTAAAGTCAAGCACAATATTTCTAAACAACAGAAACAAAAAAAGCAAAATTTTTGGCAAGCCCCTTTTCTATTTATTCTTGATATAAATTTTATCTTCCAATAAGAAAGATACCTCTTTAGCAAAGAGATATCTCTTTAGCCCATAGCACATAGACTAATAGAGATATTTTGTTGACTAATAGAGATGTATCTTATGTACCAGTCCACATAAAAATCAGTCAAAACTGTAAAAAAGTGTAGGTTTTCAGAATTTGATAATTTTTCACTCATAGATTTATTTTGAAGTATGAACAATGTATGTAAAATGAAAAATTGTTTTGAGTCATGGTAACCATGGAAACCCGGCCAAAGAAATTTCCTTAGCAACCGGCGGATTTTTCAGTGTTGAAGGACAAAAAAATCACCTATCTTTGAGGTTTAAAATAATACGTAAATACCATGAGAATTATTCTTACTTATGGGTGTAATAAAGATACACATTTATTGTGTTCTAAAAATGTAATGAAAAAATATTTAGGTCTTTAGTCAGTTCTGTGGTAGACATTGGAAGGTAAACATGTTTTACAAGTTTTGCTGATTCAGCATTTTTCGTGATTTTGGCAATATTCAAGGCCAAATTTAAAAAATAGCCAGATTAATACAGTTGTCGCATGTATCTCACATAAAAGCAGAGGTATTTCTCTTTCAGAATTTGAAGTCAAATCCATGGGCTCTTTTGAAAATCGAATCTGTTGCCTAGCAACAAAAATGGGCTTTTTGATGCATGAAATGAGAAACAATGTAAAAAGTTTAAGGAAAAATCAAATGAACGGTTATTTATGATAAACAAGATACAAATTTTAAAATAGTATAATCAAATTCGGTCTCCCTAGCACATTATTGAATATTGCATAATTCTTTATCTCCATATCAACGGCAGGTTCTCCATAGCAACAAGGCAAAGAAAGGTAATTTAGCGAGTATTCGTGTAATCTTATTTAGGCTTATTCAAATTAAGTCAGAAAAATGTGATTGAGCAAAACTGACAATGAACTGTTGGTCAATCTTAATTTTTTTTTCGTCTTTAATCAACACATGGCAACGATTCCCATTGCATGGCAACCAATGTACCCTATGCCTCCTGTAAACAGATTTGACTTTTGGATCAGTGTTCGTCATGGAAATGAATATAAAATTAATGTGTTGATGATTGTATTTGTGGAGAGTGCTGACAATATATATATGAAATGTTCCATCACTTGTTGTCATGGCAACAACTACATGTAAGTGAATTTAAAATGGGGCAAGTTCAAAAAACATAGTATAAATTCTTAAGCAGAACTGTGACTAGGCGAATTTAAAATGGGGCAAAATTTCTTGTATGTGTGAACGGCAAAATCATATGATACAAAATTAAGGATGTTTTCCATAGATACTGGTTAATGTAACTTGTACGATATTGTGGATTAGATTCAAGACACTCATGGTGCATGGTTTCAATGGCTGCATTTTATTTCCGTAACTGTTTTCATTTCCGATATTTTAAAGTTTTCATCTCTGACATTTTTCAAGCAGTACTTTTCTGCTATGAAAGTAGCTAGGATTTAAGACTTAATTCATGAAAAATATTACAGAATAAATCATGAATAAATCATTGAAATCCAAAATAATGATTTTTGCAATTGACTTTGGGTTATGTTTAAACCAAAGGCCATGACAATGGGGGGGGGGGGGTGTTAGATTCGATATTCAGTACCATTTTTTTCCCAAAACAGCACATCTTTGAATTCTTTATTTTAAACCTACATATGTATTCTGCAAAGTGTCTGTGGAAAGTAGGGGGCTAAACCTACGCAGCAATGTTCAAAAGGCTAAGCCCCTAGCCCCCCCCCCCCCCCCCCCCCCCCGCTTCCGACGCCTATGTATTTTGGTAACTTTACAAGCATAGACAGAGTAGGGGAATAAAAAAATGCATTTCAACCACTCTAAGTAATATTCAGCATTACTCAGTGGTGTCCCCACCCCACAAGATCCCCTGACCTTCAGGTCCACACAATTCACAATTTTTGCTCATCATAAATGTTTGATTAACATCATGGAGTGGATTTCAAAGAATTCATTTTTAGTATATACCCCCCCCCCCCAGCCCTCTATGATACCCCTGTTCCGGGGGGCTTGGAATTCACAATTCTGGAAGAACAATCATAGCTATATCGTAACTAAATGTCTGTAGTCAGTTTGTTAAATACCTGGGAGCAAAGAA
The DNA here is from genome assembly GCF_032062105.1 of Saccostrea cuccullata. Lineage (NCBI taxonomy): Eukaryota > Metazoa > Mollusca > Bivalvia > Ostreida > Ostreidae > Saccostrea > Saccostrea cuccullata. The sequence goes on along the minus strand of NW_026938591.1, from coordinate 74,907 downwards.
GAAGATTAATTATCAAAGATTTATTGCAATTTCACCATTAGATGATTAGAGCCCCACCAGTGCTAAGTAACACCAGAAATCCTGATCCTTGCGCCATGAAATTCACAACCCGATCCTTTGCCCATGAAATTCACTATTTCCAAAGAGACACTCTTCCTCATTGTAACTACGCATGAAGTTAGTTTTTTAAAAATGCATGTTTACTATACAATCAAAAGAGCCCTGCACCCTAACACCAGAACTCCTAACCCTGGGGCCATGAAGTTCACGATTTTAGGTGAGGCACACTTTCTCATCATAACTATGTATTTTTCAAAGAATTAATGCATGTTAACTATATAATCATTTAAGCCCCGTCCTAACACCAGAAACCCTGTCCAAAGGCCATGAAATTCACTACTGTAGAACAGGAAATCTTTCTCATCGTAACTATGTACTTTATTAATTTTACCCAGGAGCAGAGAAGAAGATTTTGGTTTTGGTCCCTGCCCTCAGGCCACAGGGAACATGAAATTCACAATTTTTTGTTCCTCTTTTACCCATAGATGGGTTATTTCAAATTTGATTGAAATTGGTTCAGTGGTTCCAGAGAAGAAGCTAAAAATGTTATCGACCGCCAAATGACGTACGACGACGAACGAACAGAGATAGCAATAGGTCAACTGAAAGACTAAGGTGACCTGAAATTCTCAGAGGCACATCTCCCTTTTAAAGTGCAGTTTTCAGTTTGAACTCAGATATTAAAAGGCATACAGAAACCACTTCCGGTAAATACAGACCTTTAATAAGCAATTTCGGGGATGGGTGGGGTGGGGGTTACAACCATTTATTTTTAGTTTGGGCGCTATCAACAACCGAAAACTCCTTGGCAAACAAAGCAAAAAATAGAAGATCGTCAGTTATTATTATTATTATTGAGGGGCAAGTTTGGCAAGCAAAAACATTGTCAGAAAGGGATCCTGCAGATATCCAAGAAATACAAAAGATGTCGGAAATGAAATAAAATTGTCGGAATTGAAATTTAAGCATGTCGGAAATCCTATGCAAAATACTGAAAATTAAATGCAGTGAAAGAAAACATGAATATGAAATGAGCAAGCACACAAAATTGTGTACACCTAATAAAACCCTTAACCCTGGTAATGTTTATCTAGCATATATTGTGTTCATTTGAGATAATATCCATTTTTCAAAAGATAAGATATTTATAAGCTTGTATCTGTAACTTGTTGTAGGGAAGCTGACACTTATTCAGTTCACAAGGAATATGTAGCTCTGGAGATTCAAAAGCTATTACCCAGAGAACAGGCCTATAGCAACGCGTATCAAAGTACAGTAAAACTCGGTTACAGCGAAGTCCTTGGGACCTGTGAATTTAATTCGCTATATCCGTAATTCGTTATATCCGTATAACGAATTCGTTATATCCGTATAACGAATTCTCAATATGCATGTTTTCCTTTAAGTATTACTACCAAGTGTGTTAGGGAAGCAAGTATTACAAAACATATCTTTGTTAACTAAAGTTTTATTATGAATTGAGTTTCATATACAAATATGCTAAAAGGAAAATAAATTAATCAAGTCAGTTAAATTTATCATTTTTATAATCTTTGAAAGTTCGTTATAAAAGATGTAAATTTCATTATACTTAACCTCAACGGGACTCAAATTAGTTCGCTTTATCCGTAAATTCGTTATATCAGAGTTCGTTATAACCGTAAAATTTTACAAAAATTTTATTAAGAATTTTGCCGGGGAACCAGAAAAAAACTTCGCTTTATCCGTGAATTCGAAATATCCGTGTTCGTACTAAACGAGTTTTATTTTAGTGGGAGCAACCTCCAACATCGCTCACCTGAGCACATGGGCTAGGTAAAAACAAATCAGCTAAGCACTCAAAAGTTTACTTGGGGAAGGGAGGGGGGTATACTTGAATTTTATATTTCTTGCCACCATATCAATATAAATTACTAGTATTAATGTAAAAACTTGAGGCCAGGAAAGATTAAACTTATGTAGAAGCATCCTCAGGTAGTGTACATTCAAGTTTATTCAAGTCATGATCCCCGGTGGTAGGGTGGGGCCACAATGGACGACCAACGTATTACATAGGAATATATAGGAACAATCTTCTTCTTAATAACAGCAAAGCCATGATTGCTCATGTTTATATAGAAGCATCCTCAGGTAGTGTAGATTCAAGTTTGTTCAAATCATGACCCCCGGGGGTACAGCCACAATGGATGATTAAAGTTTTACATAGAAAAATATAGGAAAAATATATAGAAATCTTGGTTGGTCTTGTTCAAATGTTAGCATCCTCAGGTAGTTTAGATAAAGATTTGTTAAAATCATGACCCCCAGGATTTGTTGGGACAACAAAAGTATATAACTTATTTGGAATAAAGCCACAGTTAGTCAAAAAATATGTAAACACCCTTAGTTAGTGTAGATTCAAGTATGCATAGATTCAAGTTTGTTCAAATCATCTACCCCCTCTTTTAGGATCGGGACCACTTAGGCATTTACTAAATTGATTTTTCCTAGCCAGAGTGCTCAGGTGAGCGATGTGGCCCATGGACCCCATGTTACATGGATGCGTTCGACGTCAATTGTTTTGTTTTTGTTGCATAATATTTCCATTTAAGGATATGAACTAACCGGATACATGAAGATTATACCCTCTGACCATCGTTTGCATAATTTTTGAAATATGTTGCACTACATTAATGCAAATCTCACCAAACAACATACAAAAATAAAGTTTCTACTTGTGTGACTAGCCATGATTTAAATTAATTTGTATTTGATCTAGCTTTGGACATCTTGCAATATTTCTTTCAAGTGGGACGCAGAAGGTGCTACCTTTGAGCTACCGCGAACGGTTCTTTTCGTTTGGAAAAAAAAACTCTCCAATCTATGACAAGTATCAATAGAATAATTAAAACCTGATCTTCCTATTCAATTGGAAATATCATTGGAAATGTTTCCATAGTGACGTTATTCATTTTATTTATCTGTGACGAGTGCCTAATCGTTCAATATTATGAATAGCGACTACAGAGTATCCCATACTGAAAACGTAACATTGTTTGCTATGTGCTAGAAATAGTTGTTATGGATTAAATGGGTTTAAAAAGACTTTCGAAAAACAAACATTTCAACATAATTTTTTCCTTCATGACGTGATTTAGATAAAGATTTACAGGTAATATGAATATGCGTCAAACTTTCTTTGTGTCGTTGCTAGGGGAGTGGTGTTGTTGCTATGGAAATAAGTCATTGAACAATATTCAATAACTTGATAAAACATTTTTAAAGTCTTTCCGAACTATCACCATGCAATTATCAGTATATTAAATTAATATCCAATTCCAAGACAAACAATATAATCCAAGTCAAATCTGTTTTACAGGAGACATAGGAACTTTGGTTGTAATGTAAACGGAATCCTTGCCATATTGGTTGATTAAGAATAAAAAAAAATAACAATAATAAACCCAACATTTCATTGTCAATTTTGCTCAACCAGATTTTTCTGACTTATTTTTGAATAAGCCTTAATAAGATTACACGAATACACGCCAAAATTACCTTTCTTTGCCTTGTTGCTATGGAGAACCTGCCGTTGCTATGGAGATAAAGAATTATGCAATATACAATAATGTCCTAGGGAGACCGAATTTAATTATACTATTTTAAAATCTGTGTCTTGTTTATCATAAATAACCGTTCATTTGGTTTTTCCTTAAACTTTTTACATTGTTTCTCATTTTATGCATCAAAAAACCCATTTTTGTTGCTAGGCAACAGATTCGATTTTCAAAAGAGCCCATGGATTTCACTTCAAATTTTAAAAGAGAAATAACTCTGCTTTTATGTGAGATACATGCAACAACTGTATTAATCTGGCCATTTTTTTAAATTTGGCCTTGAATATTGCCAAAATCACGAAAAATGCTGAATCAGCAAAACTTGTAAAACATGTGTACCTTCCAATGTCTACCATAGAACTGACTGAAGACCTAAATATTTTTATTACATTTTTAGAACACAATAAATGTGTATCTTTATTAAATCCATAAGTAAGAATAATTCTCATGGTATTTACGTGTTATTTTAAGCCTCAAAGATTTTTTTGTCCTTCAACACTGAAAAATCCGCCGGTTGCTAAGGAAATTTCTAAGACCGGGTTTCCATGGTTACCATGACTCAAAACATTTTTCATTTTACATACATTGTTCATACTTCAAAATAAATCTATGATTGAAAAATCATCAAATTCTGAGAACCCTCATATATCACCCTTTGTCTGATTTTTATGTGGACTGGTACTTAATACTTTGGAGAGATATCTCTTAAAACCTCGAGAGATATCTCTTTAAGTTATAAAGATGTCTTTTTAAGGTCTTCAATCTCTAATAGGAAGAAATTCAATGAAATTGAAAACATAAAAGATATGTAAGCATTGAATACTCAGTTTATTTAGACATAGTTCCCATTTATTACTATAAGTATGTTTAGTGGGATGTGTCCTAATTCATGACCTTGAATTTTGGTAAGAGTTATCTCCCCTTTTTTAATTAATAAAAAAAATCAATTAAAAAAAATTTTGCTGGTAAAAAAATTGTTTTTAATTATCATTCTTTTTTTAATATTTCAATGCACCTTTCCACCACAGGATTTATTGATATTCAAATTATTTGAATTTTTATTTTGAAAAAACGCTTTTCCCCATAGACTTCAATGCAATCTTTGTTAATTAACTACTCCTTAATTAATGAACTTTTTGAAAATTTTTCGTGGGCAATCCTTTTCCACTATAAAATGCTTTAATATAATATCAGAGTATTGAGTACTTAACGGACATTTAAGGGTAGAGAATTTGGTCCCATTAGGGATTGAAATTCTTAAGTTAGAGAGATATCTCTTCAATTGAGAGAGATATCTGTTAAAGTAAGAGAGATATCTCTTTAGCAAGGTTGAAAGAGATATTTTAGTCAGAAACATCGGTCTCCTTAGATTTTCAAAAAGAGATATCTTTCTAAGCTAAAGAGATATCTCTTTTAAGGATTTCCCAATGGGACCGGATTCTCTACCCTTAAATGTCCATCAAGTACTTAATACTCTGATATTATTTTTTTTTTTCAAAAATAAAAATTAAAATAATTTGAATATCAAAAAATCCTGCGGTGGAGAGATGTAGTGAAACATTTAAAATAGAATGTCAATTGAAAACAATTTTTTAACGGCTAAAATTTTTTTAATTGATTTTTTATTCATTAATCAAAAAAAAAGGGGAAGGTAACTCCAAAATTAAAGGTCATAAATTAGGACACATCCCACTATACATAATAATAGTAATAAATGGAAATCATGTCTAAATAAACTAAGTATTCGATACCTACATATCTGTTATTATGTTTTTAATTTCATTGAGTTTGTTCCTATTGGGGATTGAATACCTTAATAAAAGATTTATCTCTTTTCCAGTCAAGAACTCAAGATTTATCTCTAGAATGAAGGGGTCACCCTCTCCTGATACTACCTACCTGAAATGTATATCTTTTTCATAATTTCACTCTATATTCTGCAATGAACATTCCGATATACTTGTCGATTATTGATTAATAAATGTCGTGTTTATATGCACCCCTAAACGTGACAAGAATATAAGGTTGCTTTGAAAATTGAAGTGGTCAGTATAGTCCATTTGTTTATTTAGACTGATTAAATGTGAAGAAATTGTTACGTCTTTGGTATTTCTTGCTTTTTTTTTCTTTTCACAAGAAATACATGTATTGATGTACATCAACTCGTATGTTAATTCGTGTGCTGTTTGCAATTATATGCCCAGGAAAATTGCGATAACATGTATGAGAAATAATTAAAATATGTCCCTGAAAATCATCTAAATTTAACATAAGTGATATTTATCGAATTCTATATATATTCTCATTTTGAATTTTTGAAAAATAAAAGCTGGTGAATGCACTTTTTAAATACTAAGTACATTTGTTGCTTCCTCGGAAAACACACTTTCCGGAGGTATTTACCTGTGGCGGTATGGAATCACGTGATTTTCTTTCTATTCTTAGCAGGTCAACAAGGTTAAACCTATGTGAATGTACTCACCGGAAACATTCAAATCATGATAATTTGAAGTAGAAAACATAGAGCGCAAGGTTGTTTATTAAAGATATTTTCACACAATCTATAAATGAATATAATAAACACATTATATTTTAATCTCGACTTTGAACAAACCTGCGCTTGATGTTTACGAAAGCTGTGAAGAGGGTACATGTCACAAATTTCTTTGGATATTCATGAAAATCAGAGGACCCCACCTTCATTGTCTATTGTAATTATTTGATATTTTTAAACGTTGGCATAGAGACATAAGGAAATAATATGATTTACTTTTTAAGTTTTAAATAAAAGTTTAAAATTGAACGAGTAACCGGTGACCACAGATAATGCCTTATTGAGACTTGTTCTTTTTGTGTTTCATGAATTTTCAAAATCATTTTTACTCACCAGAACATTTATACCGGTAATTCGTTAGTTCAATGGAAATTCTATGTTTACAAAGGAATGAAAGGATCACTAACATTGTCCATCCTGTTCAAAATAAAAAAAAATATCATTAATTTCTAGACGAAAAAAAATTACAATCGTATTTACAAAGCATTCTTTCTTAACTTAGCGATTATCATTTTGTTTACTGTTTTTAATTTCATCTCTTTCACGAAGCCACGGACCTGCTAAATTGTTCTATGTCAAATCACGTCATGACCTTTGTTTAAAAAATCATTCGGTTTGTTTGTATTTACATTGTATTAGAGCTTTTTCATTTATTCTAGATGAACATTCCTTTTATTTCCTCACTAACGGTAGTGCAAACTCTTTTTGCAATGATGCAGGCTTTACTCTCTTTTTTGGTATGACTGTTTAATGACATTATTACTTTGGTTGACTTTACATGTATATTTCCCATTTCCAGATTACTTTGTTAAAGAAAAATAGGAAATTCCTGAAAAACTTGTCCATTATATTTCTAAGTTACTTAATTCCTATTTTCGTTCACTTTTGAACTACCCCCTTTGCTTAACCAAATCAGATCGAATGAAGCTGCTGGAAAGAAGGAAAGAAATCATTGTAATTTTATCATTGCAAGTTTGTTTGTTTTAGATAAATGGTATGAACAATAAAACTGTGAAATCGTATTTATGATACCAAAGCTCGGAAATGCCGTTAATCTTAAATCTAAAGAATGCATGAGAGAAACAACATTGCGTTTGGACGGAATTCTTTCAATGTTAAACGGTCGGCAACACTCTTTCAGAATTAACAACATGTTAAGTTGTTTTGTGCATTAACAGGTCGTGATACTGTCACATTTTTCATTTGATTTTATTTCGTTGGTTATGGTGTATCATAATTTCATTCTCATCGTATAGTCCTTATTGATAGCTGGTCCCGGCTGTCAGACGGGTTTCTACTATATCATTCCAATAACAGCGTGTCATTTTGCTTGATCGACCGTGGTAATATTTGACAAAATTGATTTCTATATTATTCATCTAATGGATGTTTGATTTGAATGAAATGAAAACTATTTTGCATATGAAATGCAGAATCCAATCGGAATTATAGTACAAATTGTGCACGTATAGGTGCGTTCTGAGCAGGCCGAGGATGTGAAAACGTGTGTCATCTATAAGAGAAAATGTATGACCTGTGTGGTCGCAAAAGATATAACCGTGTGCATGTATTATGAGTGTTCGAGAAGCATTGCTGTGTGGACTGTAAAGTTGAGAACTTTGGCAGCGGTGACCAGCTGTGTATACATGTAGTGTACGTGGGACGTTATAGGATACTGAAACGTTACTGCAGGGTTGGGGGAAATCCTATTGTTACATAGTAAGAACCCATCATCAGCTTGCTCGTGTGAAATTAAATTAGTAAATACTTTCCCTTAAACCTAGAAAAGCTAACTTTCTAAAAGGTTTTGTTTCTAAGTACTCTAGGTAGTCTAGAATGATGTTTGTATTTGTTTGTGTTACCTTACTACCCAGTGTGTTTTGTTTGGATGTTGTGCTTTCCACTAATGTAAATGTATTTGCTGTTGAATACATGTATTAGTTTTATTGCCCATACGTTGTAAGGTTGAAATCTGTTGTTAATAATATTTGGTTTTAAAAGAAATCAAAACATCCCTTTCTTATAGCATTGTAGAGTCAATGTATAATTTTACCCCTCTGCTCTTGATTTGCTGTAATGCTCTCGATCTTATGCAATTTGGATGAATTCGATGATTGTGAGACAAATCCAATCGTTAAATTCAATTTGGAATAAATGGCAAAAATTATCCTTCACAATTTTTCTTTGCCAGGTTAATAACCGAGTGAAAAACAAAATACTACTACATCCTTGTAAGAGCCCATATAAAATGCGCTTCAACACAAACTATTTGCAATAATAAAAAAAAACGCAATACATCCACGGTTTAATTTCGCTATAAGACTAAAGCAATTTCTGAATATAATGTTCGAATGTCACCTTGATTTTGTAATTTCAAAACATTTTAGCATATAGTTATAAGTGCATACCTATTCTGATAAAGATCATTAACATAAGCTCATTAGCAAAACTTACCTAACCTAGTTGCCATCATTCTCGTCAATGTTTCAAGAAGAAAGCCTTCAGAATAAACGTATCATACCAAAGAAAAATTTTAAGAATATACAATGACTTCCTTGTTTTTAAGCGTATATATTACAGCGATAAATCTTGTTTCCTTGTATCATTTTCAGTATGTTATTGTTTTGATTATATATTACATAAACTTTTTTTGGAAGCATTTCAAATCGCCTTAGGGAAAAGGGAACTAAAAATATATAAGCAGGGGCACTTGAGCAATATATATCACACTTTCAATGTTTAAGAAAGGACAAACGAAATGACTTTAGCTTGTTCATTGTCAACATTTCTGATTTATCTAGTAATACATGTAGTCCTACTATAACCTTTACATAGTGTTTAACATCTCCCATTTTCTTCGATACTCAGCAGTACACATGTTCCTTGAATATGTTCAGATTTTAAACCAAGGCCGACTTTTGAAGATAAATTGATCCTACAAGGTAATCAACAATCCAGCTTAAAGTAAGAAAGTTGCAAATTCTATGGTTCCTGTTATTACTTGGTTCGCATTTGTTACCAATACCTGACTCATACCTTGGTTCTTTTTTTTCATTTCAATTGTTATACTGTTTGGTCATATACGTATCATGAATACAACTAGAGAATGCCCCGTCTACCTGACGTTCACGATGTGTGTGACTAGTCATCGAGGGATGTTAATTCCTCTGAGGATCCTGATCCTTCCCCTTGGAATGTTAGGATTCTCAGTTTTGTGGTCTGTTTTGCATACTTTATATATGTGCAATACACATATATAAACAATATATTTATTAACATTATATACATCCTGTGACATAAGTTGTAGTGCTATTTGTTTTAAAATTATAAATGCTCAAATAATTTGCATTAAATTTCTTGTGTCTCGAATTTAGTGTATTAATGTTATCAATTTAAACACGTCCTACTTTTCTATTTAACAATCAATATGTATGCAGATCGTGAGTATACCATCCTTGTATTTTAAAGGTATGCATTCGTCCTCTTATCATAGGCTTATCAAACAAGACTGTCACGAGATTACGTAACTTATATACGGAAATAAAGCTATAAAGTAACAAATATGTGAAACATGGTATAAAAAAGGTACAGTGTATTGCGACCTTTTTTTCGCCATTGCTTGAAGACAATTAAAGTTGCTTTAAAACTCTCCCTGAAATTCATTTAAACAGCTTTAATCAATATTGTTCGAATTTTACTGGTATGTATAAACTTATCTTTTGTATCTCGTTATCTGGAACACAGATATCTCGAATATCCTTGATTTGTCAAACTGATCTGGAGGTACCATGGTCTACTCGTTCCCAACGAGTAAAAAATAACGAAGCTTTACTGTATTTTTCTTCACTGAATGGATACGATACCATTTGACTCATAACCAACATATCATCTAAAAATTATTATTGGTAACTATAACAATTATATGAATTTAACGCTAAAGTGGACCAAAAATTTTTGTCGCTTTGAAAAACAAACATTTTTTATGTATTATGCAGATAAAAAGCAACAGCATATCTACATGTATACCTTTCTTTTTGTTATTTTTATACTTAATAAACAATTCTAACACATCCGCAGTATTCGTATCTCTTCGCTGAAAGTGTATTAAATAAGCCAATTTGCTTCTTTAATCTTTCTATTACAATCCGATAATACAAATGTCAAGAGTGCTGCTTTGATCATGACATGAGAACAACGAAACCATATTCACTATTCATATATGTTATGTATAAAACACGTTGTAAGCCATTGGAATTTGATAATTTATGAAATACTGTGTTTCAAATGTTGCTCGACGTTATCAATTCTTATACCGTCGATGTTCCTTTGAAACATTTGTTCATACTATATGTACGTTGTTCATACTATATTTCATACAGAGATTATAAAATTATAGTTATCACTTGCCTATTTAGTTGATATTTGTACCCGAATTTTCTAAGGAAAGTTCGAGTATATTGTTATTTCCCTGGTCTGTCCGTACGTCCGACTGTCACACTCCAGCTCTTCTTTACCAGACTCCTCTTTTATTTTGAGCAGTGTCCAATTGACCTTTAAATTTTTAGAATGTGATAAGTGGTTTAATGAAGATATGCAATTAAGCTCTTGAATTTTAAATATTGTGCAATATAGAGCAAAAATGGGGACCATTTTTATCTAAAAGAAAATCTGGTTTCCAGATCTCTATTCGTTTAATTCACTAAAATTGTCCACGGATGTTTTCTTTATTTCGATCATTACAAGGAACATGATGAGGGTTTGGACAGTCGGCAGGGGAAGCTTACAATTCCATTGCACCTGATCTAGTCATCTTTGGCAAATGTTTCATTGTGTCCTGTAGATGTGTATTAAGGTTTCCAGGCGACAAATGGATAGAAGAATAGCGTTTTTTCTTTAAAATACAAAAACACTTTTCCTTATATCCTCTCCTTATCAAACACACTGTCGCCTAATCATCTATTGGCTGATGCATGGTGGTGTCCTGTAAAGATTTGCAATAGGGTTTTTGATATCATATTTCCGCTCTCGGGGGGCAAACAGGGGTAGAAAATGCATTTTTTTCAAAAGGTACAAAAACACTCAAATGTTTTGAAGTAGCACTACTGGAAGAAAAAAAGTGCTGAGAATCTAAAATTTTACTGATAATGTTTGATAATTACTGATACGGTGCTGTTCTTGCTGCTAAATACTGATATTTACTGTTATTACTGTTGTTGCTGATCATTTCAGTTGTTTCTGATAAATACTGATAATTACTGTTTACTGAGAAATCACTGATATATTTATTTGCTTCTAAATGGAATCATAAGACTCAAGGATACTGTTGTTGGATTCCAGATCAGAAAGCTTTTTAGCAGTAGATGTATTGTCAATATCATGGGAGAGGATGATAGCATATGCATACCCCCAATATGTCTCATAAAGAAAATTCTGTCACACATGAAACATTTTCAGTGTCAAATAATTCTCATTGCGCCACAGCCGCCAAGGAGACATTGGTACACATATCTATTAAAAATGATAGATATACCAATAAGACTTCCACCAAGAGAAGATATTTAAGTTTAACCTAGCTGCAGAAGTGTGACGTTATTTTTTTTTTATACTACACTTTGACCATAACGTTACAGATCCCGTAATGCGAAAAATGTGCAATTTAAGGCGCCAGATATTTTGCGCACCGTTTCAGAGAATTTATCCACTTTCCAACTTTGGTAAATCATCTACCTTTCACCCCCTAATTCAAGACATATTCTTAAACCAGTTTGTTTATTTTATCCGCTTCTCAACCCTTTACAGTCGCCTCACAGGCGATAAAATGATTGGTTTGAATTGTCTGAGGGATTGCAGAAAATTCTAATTCAAGCAAGTTTATCACTCGTAGAGACGCTTATAAAGGGTTGGGAGGTAGATAAATTATACAAATTTATTTTAAAAGGTGTTTAGAATTATGGAGTAAAAGGTAGATGATTTACCTATGTTTGCTAGTGGAGAAAATTTTCCCAATTCAAACAGTGAGCAAAATATTGCACATTGTTTGCATTACGGGATATGTAGCGTTATGGTCGAAGACTAAAATATAAAACAATAAAGCTACAATTCCTCAGCTAAGTTCAAGAAAGGTCAAACATTTATCATTCAGATCCAATTTTTCAATTTTTCTTAATTTGATGGCATGGCTTCTATCAACAGAATTTTCAAAAAATAAAGGCTTTCCAAAAGAAACTAGAAAGCTTTTATCAGCATCATGGACAAAAGTAGCTCAACTTGACCACAACTGTAAATTCAGAAAGTTCAATAGTTGATGTCATAAACGGAATAAATATCCCTTTTAAGTATATTTAGTAGATTAACATTGTGCACAATTTCTGAGAGAATTGTATAAGGAGGGTCTATAATATGCACCGAATCCAAACAAAAGTGTTCACTTAACATTTTGTTTAAGTTATGAGGAACAAATGCATCCAATGAAATGTTCTTTAAATCTTGGTTAATGGTGTATTTTTCAATTCGATGTTGCAAAAATTTCATGTAAGTATCTCGTCAGACATTAAAGCAAAGTGTCAAAGACATGATGTACCCTCAAAATAAAATTCACAAAAAAATAGAATAAGACCTTCACTCGCTCTAATTATTTCAAGACATCTTTTCTCGTAGATATCATGTACTCTTTGAATAGGAGGTTGACCTATCTGCCGCGACACCTACTGCATGAATTATTCTAAACCTTTGAAATGGTGTGGAGTGGAGATTTAACATTCCTTTGAAAAGTCCCTTTCAATGGGATTTAGATCCGTGGATTTGGCAGGCCTGTACACCAATCAGATGCGTTTTGGTTAATAATTAGACTCTTCTTGGGTGTCTCGAACGTAAATGTACCTCTCTATGAATTATTCAGACTGTTTGAGATGATACTGGACTGCTATGAGCACCACTTTAGTGCCATTTTCCCACCACTGAAGGTGCTGATTCAAAAATGTTTCTAAAGTGGTTTAGGACCATGTATTACAATCTTTTCAGCTATTTTTGACGCGAAGTATTGGTCTCAGACAAAGATCTAGATCACTTCCGGTTTGGATAAATTTTGCCCATGTTTTGTGTTTTTAGTTATACCAGTTGTAAAATATTTATAATAGTCACAAAACATGTCCCGCAAAGTACAGATTTATTGTTTTTAAGTTTCGTCACTGACATTGATTTTCGTCGTTTATAATTGATTTTTTTTCAAAAATGGTTTAGAAGACCCATTTCTCATAATACAGGTAATTTGAAGGTATTATACCATTTTATTGTGAAGTTGAACACTATTTGTACCTGTTGGACAGCATCAATGCATTATTCGTCTTCTTGAAGTTTGAAATTTGCTTTTTTAAAACATGTGACTTACGAAATTGTTTTTCTTGTAGCCATTACGACATTTTGAAGGTGCTCAGACATCCCTGAAGTTAGGCAAGGGAGCTGTGACAGTAACAAACAGTTGTGACTTTTGTGAGACAAGGACTATCGAAACAAGATCGAGCGAATCATTTTGGCGCCAAGATGTGTGTACCAATTTTTTCAGTAAATAAAATGTTAGATCCTAAAAAAACATTAGCTTTTTAGTTGAAAGGAACTGACAACTTTAGACAAGTTTTGAAGGATAAAGATGAAACCAGGTTGTTTCTATCATTAAATAGTTCTCATAAACCTCTTTCAACACAAAAAGTATCAAGAAAGCTAGTCTTTACCATCAAAATAGCTTATGAAAAAATACTGAGGTAAAAGGTCATTCAACACGTTTTGTTGGCCCTTCTTGGGTACTTTTTAATGGAGCAAGAATGTCTTCTATTTTGAACTTTGCAGATTGGAAATCAGTATTAATATTTTGTAGCTAGGTGGTATGTAAAACCTTCATTCATAAAATTACAACTTGAAAATCAAATTCTCAGCTTTAAAAGACATTTATACTTGACGTTATATATGTAATATAACATAGGGCTATGCCATCGTACTGAAAATTTATAATGTTAATTTTTATTACAAAAATGTGATCTTAATTTGTGCAATAACCATTTAAGCTTACAAAGTGCGTGGAGCTGTGTGTATATACTGCAAATAAAAGGTACAGACTTTGTTAAATAAGTAGAAGGGCTGAGCATCAAGACCAATACGATCTTTAAATACTTTAAAAAGTTTATCATTAAATTTCAAGTAACTTTTCATAAATTAGCCAAGATAAGCCAAATCGTATGATTGAAAAGTTGCGTTTAGGATTTGAAGTAAACATCTTTTAAAAAGAAATGCTTTATAATTAGAATGTGGCTATGAAATAAGCATTTTATGTTTGTGGATGTTGATTTAAATGCTCAGATTTTTGCAGAAGACCTTGAAGGATTTAATTAGTACATATAGGAAATTATTAAGTGTCATATGACTATCCTAGCTAGTGGTTTAGAATTATATCGGCATAATTACATTTCTCATCTATTTCACAATGTAGTGTGAGTATCCCATTATCTTTCATATCTGCTATACAGTAGTCCCCCAATCATAGTGTTTTGAAAAAGCATTTTGTCTGGTTGTCGTTCTAAATGTTGCAGGAGAAAACAATGGATATTTTCCATGCCCAATTTGTATCTCCAATATACTGTATACAGGGAAATTTTCGCCCCCGTTTTATTTTCGCCCCTTTCGCCCAAGCCTGATGTGGGCGAATTTAAAACGGGGCGAATTCAAAGAACACAGTATAATTTCTTCAACAAAACTGTGACTGGGCGAATATATAACGGGACAAAATTGTTTTCAAGAGTGAAAGGGCGAAAATAACACTGGGCGAAAATATCCCTGCATACAGTATCTATTTTGTTCTGATCACTGCTTTCAATGTACAATTTCTACGTACTCATTTACAATCGAGAGTTCTTTGTAATGCTGTTCAGGTTGAATATCAGCTTGTGCTTCACCGGGAGTGATATAGCCTGAATCTAGATTCGCTGAAGAGGAGACAGGTTCTGCATTCTGAATGCCTTCTTTTACATCAAAATAATGCATTCTGTTAAATAATAATGAAATATTTAATACTTTAAATACAACAGTTTAATACAGAGAAATATGATATATGTTGTAATGTTTACATTGTAACTCATGAATTAAGTCTATTTATAATTAATAGCAATCAATATACGCCTTATTTTACCTTTTCAGCCTGACGATGTGCATTACTAAGAAAACAACAATTCCTGTCAATATTATGACCAATATCCCGCAGATTATCACTCCAACCAGAAGACTTTGGGAATGAAATGGATCTGAAAATGCTGCTTTTTCTAAAATATCATTTGTGATAATTTAATTATTTTTTTGGACCTATTCTTAAAAAGAATGACAAAAAATAATGATGATTATCTTTTAACTTTGAAATAAGTTGACTTCATAATCATAAGAATTTATATCCATTTTCAATTACTGTGCGTTTTTTTTTTTTTTTTTTTTTTTTTTTTTTTTTTTGTATGTGAAATTGTATGAAATTAGATAAAGGATATGATACACGA
The DNA here is from genome assembly GCF_032062105.1 of Saccostrea cuccullata. Taxonomy (NCBI): domain Eukaryota; kingdom Metazoa; phylum Mollusca; class Bivalvia; order Ostreida; family Ostreidae; genus Saccostrea; species Saccostrea cuccullata. The sequence continues at coordinate 59,167 of NW_026938591.1, read as the reverse complement.
TATACATATAATACTATTTAAGAAATAAATAACAAGTGTATAAACTTCAATGGGAATTAAAGTGGGTCGGTCACATGATCAAATCCTGTGAAAGCTTTTTTTTTTTAATTCCTGTTATGCTGCCAGAGGGGGTAAAATCCAGTGATATATTTTAATCTGTGAACAAAATATAAAATTCTTTTAAATAAGGAATCCTTCATTTAAAAAAGCCCTCTTAAAGCATGTCATTTATTCAAAATGGAAGAGAGAATGTTTTTCATCGCGTATAAAAACAAACATTATTAAGCGACAAAATATCCCACATTCAACAATGATGATGATGAAATGAATACGTCAGTAAATAATGTGAATCAAAAGCCTTCGAATCTTTGATTGCATTTTGAAACTGCTTTAAACTGAAATAGACATTATAGACATTTTATGCATAACCCCAATTGCATAATATTGTAAAATCCTTATATTTTTCATAGGCGCTTGGGTCAAGGATACTGTATTTTTTTTAATAATGTATTGTTGAGGAAATTCTTACTATACTTGTACCATTTTTTTTCAGTGTGCAGTGTTAATTTTTAGTTTTTTGTAAACCTTTCTGCTTAATATACACAAGAATGTCACAGCGATTTTATGCACGCTTTAAAAATGACATATCCCACTGCATACTAAAAAGAAACTGGGATATGTCATTTTTAAGGCGTGCATAAAATTGAATTTCCGTGACATTCTAGTGTATATGAGGCAGAAAGGTTAACAAAAAACTAAAAATTAACACTGCACACTGAAAAAATGTTACGAGTGTAGTTCGAATTTTCTCGACGATACATTATATAGAAAAATTGCAGTATCCTTGATTCAAGCGCCTATGATATTTTTATGGATTTTGTTGCATGAGTGTTTTTATTATCCACAATCTGTCTATATTTGGTTTTTTATTTAATGATTTTTCTATATACGAATGAAATAATTTAAGCTGCCCCATTATTCTTTTTCGACAATTATTTGTTAATAAATTGATGACCATACAAATTCCAAACACGCGCTTTCTTTTCTGTCGAACGATCTACAACACAACAAAATCAGGTATCCATAAATACATCCCAATAAACCAAAACAAAAAAACAAACAAAAAAAAAACAAGTATATACTGACAAAACGTCAGAAATACTCAAGATGTAGAAAGTCAATTAGGAAGCGTCATTAATAACCTAAAATGGTATAAGATGAGGGCTATTGATTTTATGTTGAATAAACTACATGTACTAATATTTGAGGATGAATTGGTAACGTTGCCGTTTCTTAATTTAATGAAATATTTTTTTATGTAGACATTTAGTATACTTCAAACTACGAGGGCTGTTCAATAAATAATGTCCTCGGTGCTCAGAAAGAAGCAAAAGACGCTTTTAAATGATTTATTCTTCATGATTTTACTAATTAATCTCTTTTAAGTAAAGTACATGTCCGTAACATTTTTTATTCAATTTCTGATCGTTTGTAGAACTCATTTTTGTGTATGACCCTTCGTATACTGGAAAATGGCAGATCCAATGATTTCCCGAACTTGTTTCTTCCTTCTGAAAGGTGTTTTGTCCAAGTTTGGAAATAGAAACAAGTCAAAAGGTCAAAGATCTGGCAAATATTGTTAATGTGAAAAAATATTAACTTTCTGTTTATCCCAAAACCTCTTAACTCTTCAGGGCATGCGGGTTTGGACGCTGTCTTGAAGAAATTCAATGTAGTGGATTCCTGATTATGGGTCCTTCCTCTAATAAACCTTTTGATTTTTTGGCCAAAAAAGTGCTTTCTAGACTCCTCCAGAAATTAACTGTCTCTCCAAATACGATTTTGAACAACAATACCACTAATGTTTAAGAAAATTACATATAAATCTGTCTTTGTGCTCTTGCATACCTGTGCACTTGTCAGACATTCGCCGTTTTTATCAAGTACATCTTATAGTAAATTTTGTTTTTAGGGTCTTAAGCAATAGCTATATAGATTCATGTTTCAATATCTGTTTGAAAATAAAACAAACGTGGATAACTACAATTACTGATATTTTAAAATAATTGCTAAGACTTTCGTAAACACTGTCGTTTTCACTTATTTTTCAAAATATAGGGTGACCTTTGAGTACTAAGCTTTTTTAACCGTCAAACGTTTCTTAAATACAGTGTAAACTACCCCGATGTGATGTCTATCAAATTTGCTATGCGTCTTAAAGTCAATCATACATCATCAAATATTATTTTTTGAAATTTGGCGAACAGTACATAAGTTGTTGTAATTTTTGTTGGCAAGGAGGGTACCCATTTTTGATGCCCATTATATATTTTTTTAACATTGAAATCCACCTGCTCTTTTGTCTATAAAACAGGCATTGGTTGCTGTAAATGTAACATATTTCAGTAAATATTTCTTTGGGATTTTTAACAAGTTTTGCGGCAGCTTTAATGAAGCTTTTATTTTCACTCTAGTTTACTGATTCTTTACCATACATTTATAATGCAGTGTCTCGAAAAGCCCTTGTTTCCCAGCTTCTCACGATAAATCTATGTGATGAAAAAAGGTCACATAAACTGTTATAAATTCATGAAAGATTTAATAATGAGAGAAAGTCAAGTTTAATGTCATATGATATCTGTAATGTATGTCATATAGTTCAGGACATTATTTATTGAACAGCCCTCGTATATACGTTTTTTTTAATTTTTTGCTTAATGACGTATAATACATTTAATATATACATCAATCTAAATAGCTTGCTACAGGTCTGTAGAGAAATTTTTTAAAGTGGAGGGGGGGGGGGGGCTCCGGGCTCCAAAAAATCCACGTGACTACAAGTTTATCCATCGTTGCAAACCACGGCCAAAATGTAAGATCCTTTCCTACTTTGGGCCATGGCTTGAGACGATGGGGTTCATCTAGCTGAGCGGCATGTCCAGTACCTGATTCCGTACGAATCCAAAAGAAGTTAATATAATATAGGTTAAAGTTACCAAAGCTTAAGATAAAAAGAGAATTTAACATTGATTTTGTGCTGTTATTTTACTGTCACTCAAAGTACACATAATTTGCAGGCACAGTCATACATTTTCTGGCCATGCATTGTAGAATTTCATAACCATGTGGTAATCTCCGTCACCTTTCAGAGTCTGCAGTGGACTCGTGCAAGGATGCTTTGTCGGCGACTGTAAAAAGTTACCTGATATTCCTACGAAAAGGAAAGCGTGAAATTCTGTATTGAAACTGTTGCGGCTGCGGAACTTCACTCATTGTTCATTCGCCATAGCAAAGAATCCGTAAATCAATACTAAATATCTTTGAATATACTGCCGTTTTCAAGATAAGCTTCATTTTTGTTTCTAGAAGTATTTTTATCTACAAAAATCATACATTTTTGTGTTTTTAAACTGAGTAAATCGATGACCTAGCATCGTTTTAGATAACTCAAGCCCCTCTAGGGCTTGAGTAAAAAGAAATAAGAAGTTGTTCGAAAAGTTCGTGGACTTCTCTTACATTTTTTTTATTTGTCGTCATATTACCCAAATTTGGTAAAAATATTTTAATAATAAATTTAAATAGTTTGTATCAATGTTTTTAAAGTGTCACAATTTTATCAAAACTTACCTAGATGTAAAAAATGCAAAAATCGGATTGCAGAGCAGGTTACCATTTAGTAACAAAAAATATTCTAAATAATGTCGGTCATCATATTCTCTGAACAATGGAGCAAAAACGAATAAACAACCTAGGAATTCAAATTAAGAATTGTTACATCGATTCGTATACCAAATAATGGTTTTATATTTTGCTTTGTTGAAAAAAAATCAACTTGAGAAGATAGGTAGTCCTTATTGAAAACCACAAAAATCGATGGCGTTTTATAACGTCACGGAGCAGATATGTTGACAGGCTGACACTTCAAATGTACTTAGTACAGGTTGCTTATCAGTGAATGCCAAATGTGATTAGTTGATGGGAGATAAGAAAATTATCAAGATGTGTTATATTTCCGAATTGCTACAGTTAGCTTACAACCTATTGATTGAGATACGCCAGATATGCGTGACTATACATTCACTACTAGTGCATTACTTTTAATACGAATTTCTAACTTTAATTCTCTTTTTAATTTTAAATTCAAAATCAATAATAAACGAGTGTTTATTTAAAAATACCTTTAAAGCTGTGAGTCGGTTGAAAATCTAGAGATGTATTCTCATCTGTAATAAAAATATTTTGAATATTGAAATCCTAAAAAAACACACAAACATTCCTAAAGCATATGACACTATGAAATATTTGCTTTCATTTGTTTAAAAAAATACATGGTAATAGTTCATACTTTTTTAAAGTCTCCTTTTGAATATGGTTTTAGAAATTTTATTCACAGAGCCATTTTTTTCAAATACCATTCATGTTTTCTTCTTTTACATGTTTTAGTAGAGCATTGTTGAATAATTTTTAGGTAATGTTCACTGAGATATATCGTGATATCTGTTGTCAAATTATTCAATAAAAATAAATTTAAAAAAAGTTAAATTTATTTTTTACAATGAAAAACAAAAGTACGTATATACATGTACCTCTGATATCAACTTCTGAACAGTTTGAACACACAGATGCATCCAGTAAAGAAAAACATCCTATAAAATCAAGCACAACATTTCTTAACAACAGAACCACAATAACACAAATTTGTTTGTTTCACGAATTTTCAAAATTATTTTTACTCACCAGAACATTTATACCGGAAATGTGCTATTTCAATGGAAAGTAGATGTTTACAAAGTAACGAAAGGATCACCAACATTGCCAATCCTGTTCCAAATTTTTAAAAATGTAATTATTAATTCCAGTTAAGTGTGCTGTTTTGCATTACGTCATAACCACTGATGACAGCTGCGCTCAAAGTAAATAGTTTATGACTTCTAACATCAAGATTTACGATTTGAATTTCTCTTATCCCTGATTATTATTAAATTCTTGTGTATCAGACTACTGGTATTTCCTTGTTAATGCTGATAAAATGAGTTGACCAATCACACATAAGGGCGAATTTATCTTTACGCGGTACATCTGTTGAAATATTGCACAAAGTCATGCGAAACGGCACACTCACCTCAAATTAATCATAATTTATCTATATCGATTTTGTTATATCATACAGTGAAGCATCAGCGCATTTATTTACAAATTTTCAGTTTTTCAAACAAGTTTTCTTTTTGTTAGATAGTATTACAGTGTATGTTTCGTTATGGCATTTTTTTCTTAGCATTTCCTCTTAAAATTCTAACAAAACTACTTATCTTTTGTTTTAAGGACATTGGCAAGGTTTCAGTCTTCTGAAGAGAACTTTTTGATGAGAGCTTTGGAGCGGGTTTAAAGATATTTTACATGTTTAATTCTAGTTCTTTAAACCCACCAAGCCAGTCTTCCTCTTCCTTTCTAGATTTTGTCGAATTAATCTTTTAACACTCTCAGTGCATTTCCCATGTAAAATGATAATAAAAGCAACTACATTTTCCTTACATGTAACCAGATGATTTTCGAAAATCCATATATTTCATTAACATTACGAATAAAATGCATTGCCGTTTCTTCATTCCGAATGGCATCTAGATATTTGGGCTGAAAATGCTTATAAAGAAACAAGATACAAAATACCAGCACTGTTTAATAATTTTGATTTACTTTCCTTGATATTTGATCATTATTCCTAATTGTTTCTATTAGGTAATTTACTTTATTATGTATTAACGTGTATCACTCAATTTTACTGTTGAATTTATGCAATAACGTGACGTCGTGATCCGACTTTCCGGATCACCACACTGTGGTTTTCTGAATCCATATCACCACTCTCTGAAACTGATGACGTAGTACGCAGAAAAATGAAGTTATTTTTCTTGCGCGTTAAAAAGTCCTTTGTTTAAATGCTTTATTGATTGGAATAATATTATACTATTGATCTCTAGAGGATTACTTTATATACCGGTATTTAGCCAGTTACAAGAGGGTATATAATAAATTTATCATTATAACAGTAACTTGATCCAAAGAGCCGTATCACGTCTCGTTGACAGGCGCGGATCATCAGAACAAACTCGACGCTTCGCGTCTCGTTAGATCTGATAATCCGCGCCTGTCAACTCGACGTGGTACGACCCTTCGGATCAAGTAACTGTTATAATAATATATATTTATCGGGAATATTGTCATATAAAATATAGACAGTCAATTCATTTGTTGACGGAAAAAAAATAATTCTTCCTTTACTAAGTGTTACCGTATGGCGGATTTTCTTGGCGAATGTAAAATTTGGCGTTTTGCCTACTCAAAGATATGCCAAAAATTTTGGCGTAATTTATTTTAGCGGACGCACAGATTCAGCTCTATGCAGATGGACACTAAGAAGAATACTGAGACAGACTATTTAAGCAATTTCATTTTAAGATAGAGGAATATCATCAAAACGCTAAAATAAGCCAAAATTAGCTCCCTGCTAAAACAACCCGCTATACGGTAACCATTTTGTTTCCTGTTTTTCTAGCTCACTTGAGCTGAAAGTTCAAGTGATTTTATCTGAACACATTTTGTCCGTCGTCCGTCTGTCTGTCATCTATCTGACTGACTTTTCACACTTCTACCTCTTCTCCAGAACCATGTGGCCAATTTCAACCAAACTTGCCACAAAGCATCTTTGTGTAAAGGGGATTCAAGTTTGTTTCAAATAAAGGAGCTTGCCTTCTTTCAAGGGGTGATAATCAAAAAATAGTGAAGTTTAGGTGGCATGTTTAATCTTCTTTTCGGTCTTGACAGGTGAAACTATATGTGGAAGCATCTTCAGGTAGTGTAGATTCAAGTTTGTTCAAATCATAACCCCCGGGTGAAGGGCGGGGCTACAATGGACGATCAAAAGAGCTCGGTTTACTTTATGCATATAATGGCCCTGTAGATATACTAGTTGATTGATTAACACTTGAAGTTTCATTTGATTGATTGCTTGATTGTGTATTGTTTAATGTCCCACTCTAGAACTTTCACTCATATGGAGAAGTTACCGATTGCCGGTGAAAGGCTTCAAATTTAGACCTATGCTTGGCACTCAGGGCCATTGAGCAGTGATGGTTCTTTATCGTGCCAACGCCTACCGTGACACGGGACCTACGTTTTTAAGGTCATATCCGAAAGACCCGTGACTTTCATTTCTAGTGCGGAGCGCTTGGCGAAGGAACAGTCACTACCTTTGTTTACTCCTTAGGCATGACGCAGCGCCGCGAACGAGAATCGAACCCGGGCCCCCCGATCACGAAGCGAACGCTCTACCACTAAAGTTTCATTAGAAGCATTAAAATGAAATAGAGACTTAGTGCTTTCATTTCTTAATATTTAAAATGTTCTCCTATAGGCCAAGATTTTGGAGAACTGGCGTTATTAATTAGTTGCAATCTTTATTGAATTTTAAGGGGAAAAGGTAAATTTGAGTGAAGAAAATAATATCAGCGCACTCTCTGATCTAAAAAAAGAAAAAAAAAAACATGTCTGTTAATTCTCTTAAACAGTTCTATCATTTACTAGTTGCATATTTTAGATCAGAAGTTGCGTCCTATGATGCATATAGAAAAATACCATTAAGAATTGGCCTTTTTGTAAACTTTTTCAGAATATGAGAAAATTGACGCTTTTTGTGACGTCACAATACCAGAAAATTACGTCATATTGATATATTCAATCACCAAATTTTAAGTGATATTTTACGCATTGTTAACTAAATTCACGTAGTTTCAGCTTTTGCGATACTCACAGGGCCAAATAAGGCCATAATAAAACCTTGGTCTTTTACATAGGAATGTATAAGAAAAGTTATTAAATATTTTGTTTTCAGGAACAAAAAAAACATGATTGGTCATATTTTTATTGAAGCATCATCAGGTATTGTAGCTTCAAATTTGTTCAAATCATGATCCCCGTGTGTAGGGTGGGGCAACAGTGGATGGTCAAAGTTTTACATACTAGGAATATATAAGAAAAACATCTTTTATAAATAAAACAAAGCAATGATTATGATTAGTGATCTTTATATGGAAGCATCCTCGGGTAGTGTAAATTAAAGTTTGTTCAAATTATGACTCCAGGGGGTAGGGTTGGGTAATCATGGACAATAAAATCTTAACGAAGGAAATATTATAATAGGAAATTTTATTAAGAATATCTTCTTACAAACAAGAACAACAGAGCCATGATTGGTTATATTTGTAATGAAACATTCTCAGATACTGCAGATTCGCGTTAGTTCAAGTTATGACCCCTGGAAGTAGGTGAGATATTTGAAACTTATAGTTAAAAAGCGACAGTAAGTTAAATAAATATACAAGCATTCTTCGTTTTGTTGGTGTGGATTTAAGTTAATTCAAATCATACATCCCGCCCCATCCGTTTTAAGAAGGAGTAGGTTTGGACCACTAATACATTAAAGCTTTTCAATACTAGATTGATTTTTAGATTTTTCGAAGCCACAGTTCTCAGGTAAGCGATATGGCCCATGGGCCTCTTAAATTTTATCTTCCCTTGTTTTCTATTATATATCTTCTCTGTCACGTGCATACGTACCTAATAAATTGCAATGTCTCAAATCATGTCATGAGTTTTTTTTTTAAATTAATCATTCGATTTGTTTGTATTTACGTAGCATTTTGTTAGAGCTTAATCATCTATTCTAGACGAACATTATCTGTATTTCCTCACCAACTATAGTGCAAACTCTTTTTGCAATGATGCAGGACTTTACTTCTTCTTGGTATGACGTTTATAACAAATTTGTTTGATTTTACATGTGTACTAGTATTTCCCGCTTCTAGATAACTCTGTAAAAGAAAGATGCAATTTCCTTAATTTCAAAACTTTTCAATTTCATTCCTGAATTATTTATTTTTCTACTTTCGTTTCCTTAGGAAATATCCCCCTTTGCTTAAACAAATCAGATCGAATGAAGCTGCTGGAAAGAAGGAAAGAAACCATTGTATGTCTAATGTTTCTTTTTGATATAACTGGTATGAACAATGAAACTGTCAAGAAAAGTTAATTTATGATACCAAAGCAGGAAAATGCCATTAATCTTAAATCTAAAGAATGCATGAAAAGAACAACCCTGAGTGAGGACGGAATTCTTACCATGTTAAATAGACAGAAATACTTTTTAAGATTTTACAGCAAGCACATATGTTAAGTTGTTTTGTGCATGAACAGGTTGTGATACGTAAATATTTAGATGAAGAGATGCACAAAATCTTTTGGACTTAAAAAGAGTTGTCAACATGTTACTTAAGTAATAATTGGGTTGCTTCCCTTTACAATGATGAACTTAAAGATATCGCCATAATAGGGAAAATATATCCATTTATATATAGCAAAAAGGAATAATATAACAGTTAAGGTTTTTTTCTGTTACATGTAAAACTGTTTTTCTAAGAGAAGCTGGTAATGATATGACAAATTTTGAAAATATTCTTTCGTCTTTTCTCGGTGTCTGAAAATTTATGTTACATATGTACTAAGCTGCATGTTGGACAAAAATTTGTTCTCAAAATAATTCTTATTGAAAAATGAGCTACGCGCATTGATGAAGCTTTCTGTTTAATTTTTACTTTGATACTTTGGTAAAAAACATTTAATCCATAAATAAACCCCTTTTACTTTCCTGAGTCTCTTTTTTCCCCTTAAACATAAGGAAATGGATAAAATATATCTTCTTCGTTTGTATTTTAGGTTAATTTAACATTTATATATAACCTACATGTATGTAGTATTATGTTAAATTAAGTTTTGTATCTATATTGTTGTGTCAAATAATGAAACAGTGGTTGATAACTCATGAACTGCTTGCTATATAAGTTAAGACTTTCCCTTATACATAAAAAATGTAATTTTCTTAAAGGAGCCTAAACACAGTTTTAGCTGACTTTTTTTATAAACCCATTTTAATGTTTACATTTCCTACAATTCTTACCTTTGGCATCATTTATTGACTAGCAAAAATTTGAACATCATTTGTTGATTAACAACAAAGATACAGAACTTAAAATTCTTCATAATGTTAAACAAGGCTCGTGCCTTGTTTTTGATTACATCTAGAAAACATCATATTAATAACAAAATAAAGTTCAGCAAATCAATAGTAACTTTAGAATCGTATATAAAATTAACTTTTATTTGAAATTATCTACGTTGAACGAAAATATTTTAGTATATTAACCTGGGTAAACAAAGACATGACACTAGCCTTGTTTACATAACAAAGGTTTGGGGCTTGCATCTGGACAATTGGCATTAAAATTGTTGATGATCATTAGAAAGACCCTAGTTAAATATTTGTAAAAAATGAAAACATAAATTTTGAAATTTTATCTGAAACTGTGTCTATGCCCCTTTAAAGGTTTTGTGGTTGTATTTATTTGCGCTATATCTTGGTACTCAGTAGGCTTGGGGCGAATTACATTGAAAATAATGCATTACCATTACCACAACTTCAACAATTTGGGCATTAAATTACCATTACCATTACTCTATTTTCTTAAAGTAATGCATTACATTACCATTACTTTGGTAAAGTAATGCATTACCATTACCATAACTTTTGTAGGTTTTTAAAAATAGAATTTTATACAAAACTTTGCGATATTTTTTTCATAACCATGTGTATCCACCCCTTTCAAAACTATAAACATGATAAATGATAACTCAAATTTGATTTCAATTTTTTGTATTATATTGCAATGTCATTAACTTACAATCAGAGAAAGTTCAAAGTTCTGAATTGTCAGCTTTATAACACATGTACAATATCCACTTTATGTGTAACTATTGAAATCATGAAGTAATTTATATTTTGGGGCACTTTAACCCCTGCCTAAAATATCTAATATTAGAGATTGTTCTATCTTACGTATCCGTATCCGTATACGTATCCGTATCCGTATCGAGATATGAAAGGTATCTCGATCCCGATGTCTCAACCATTTAATACAATTTCCGTTTCTGTTTGTGGTTAAATAAGCCACAGTCATGCATTGGAAAATAGCAAATGGCAATTTTTCTATTAAAAATACTAAACTGCTGTAAACCTCTATCATTTCGTAGAAAAATATTTATTAAAAAAAGAAAACGAATAAATAAATTCAAGTCTAAAATATTTCATTTTAATTATTTTGTTTTAAAATTAAATTCATTTTGTTTCAAAATTTTTGTAGGAAATCTCCTTTCTCTTTTTCCTCTTGCTTAATATCAGGATATTTTATTGATATATTCAGAATTTGTCATATACCTTTACACGGTATAACTGTAACCCCCCCCCCCTCACACACACTGAAATACAAAATACGTTATCAACAACGCGATTGATAAAACACTGTAGCCGTTTTTAAAAAGACTATTCAAACTGATTTCATAATTCGCTTCAGGACCGCTACAAGTATTGAGTATATGCATTGAAGAGTCTGTTCAACTCCCTCCTTTCCCCTCCCCTAACATTGTCGTCAGAAGCAAATTGAAAGTACGGAGGGGGGGGGGCTAATTAAAAGAGTAAAATATAAGTCCTGAAAAACCCTGACATGCAAAAAAAGTACTTAAACACTATTTTGTGTGTGTGGGCAGGGGGGGGGGGGGGGGGCGAACCTTTTTCATTGCCATTTTTTTAACACAACCATTTACTCTTCTTTGACTGCAATACAACATACCTTTTGAAAGCGGAAAGGGAGCCTATCCTACGCCTGCAGTCCCCCCTCCCCCCCAGTTCCGGCGTCTGTGACTCACAATGTGCACATACGACATTTGATAACGTCTTTTGACTTTCATTCATTCACATCATTTGTGGTTTGATATAAAAACTATTTCAGAATATGGTATTCAAAAATATAATCTCAAATCTTTTTTTATACTAAGATCAAAATAAATATGGCTCAAAATTTTCAAAATAATACATCTTATTTTGCTAAGTCTACTTCCATCGTGCTCATTTTCTTCTCTTTTTTTTTTATCCGACTTTCTTTTTTATTTATATATACAATTTGACCGAGATCGAGATCATTGTGCACAGTGAAGAGAAGAACTGCTTCAATGTAGCCAAGAAAAAAAAAACACGCATTAAAAGAAAAATTACGGTGATGAAAAACATGTATCAAAATTTTTCATAGCTTGCTTTGTTCACTATAAACTCGATCATGTAACTTTCCTAAAAAGTTAATATGCAAATAGAATAGTTTAAGAAAGGAAGATACATCGTAACCTAACATTTACTTTTTCCACCTTTATCGACAAGTGTTAAATCAATCGAGTACTACATATACTGCGTTTAATCGCAACACTGTCAGAAATTGTACATAATAAATTCTCAAGATCCTTGAAACCCTGGATACGCATAGGCGTCAGAACCCAGGGAGGGTTGGGTGGGGATTAAGCCCCCCTCCCCTCCCCACTTTCTTGCAAAGATAGACATTAGACATAATATAGGCATTTAAAAGTGGGGTTTACCTTTTTTGTTGGTTTAGCCCCCCCCCCCCTTTCAATCAACGCCCCTCACTATGTGCCTGCACCGCCCATGATACGGCTATCAACCTACAATTTAGGGAGTGTATTTAAATCGCCCCAGAATTACCAGCTATTTTTTTCTGGAAAACTATGACCATCAAATACGTTATAATTAATGACATAGAAAATGATAAGAAAGGATAAGAGGATGGACGTTTTCATCAAATCCCCCATACACATTTGTTTTGCAATACATGTTGTATGGTGAAATCTTTCCCAGTTAATGTACAATTACATGTTTTTACAATTAATTTACAAGTTTGAGATAAAGAGGTTTAACTGTATATATAATTATATATTTTGGGGGATATGTCGTGTAAAAGAGCTAAAGCCACGAACCATCGAAATACGCCTTAACTAAAAAATCAATGAGAATTTCAATAAAGATAGTGTAGACTTGTAGCTTTTCATAACTGTTTTCCTTTTTTAGATATCTATAATACTTTTTCAAGAAGAGATATGACAGTATGGCATTGTTTTGAATGAAATTTACATGAGGAACGTCATTATTTGTAACGTAACGTCATAACATCGTAAAAAGTCCTTTGCTATAGAACATTCAACATTAACTGCTTACTTTTGTACACCCGAGCGTTACAATAGTTCTCTATTTAAATATGTAGTTTTAAAAGTATTTAATACTCTAGACATCGATCTGTCACTGCATTATATGACATAATTATTATCTGATATACATGTAATAAATTCTAAAAAAAATTGAAATTTTGTGACAGGATAAATATAAAGTAAAGCCCGGCGCAGTAATGGTTAAATATTTTTCCTAAACTATAATCTGGGCCTATTATAACGAAATAGAATTATCAAAGTGGGTACGTATGTTTTTGTCTATGTGACGACCCCCGATTATTCGTGCATTTTGACAATGAAATATATGTCTTGCAGAATTCTTGAAGTTTTAAAGAAAAAAAGGGGGGCAAGTAACATGAATTTGATTTGAAAGATGAGTATAATAGATTGTAGCCCTAAATTCGAGTTTTCCTAGTTATATTACCAGGTATGTCATATTCCGCTAGTTAATATTGATATCACACGTATTCGGATTTAGATTTTTTTTCTTTCAGGTATGTATCTTTTCCTTTATGCAAAATTATACAGTGTATTTTTAATTCTCATGTTCCATATCGCTATCACTTCTATTTTTTTTTTGGGGGGGGGGGGGGGTGACGTAAGACATGCGTTTTAATTCTTTAATCTTAAATTATATTATTGTGTACTGCATTAAAAAAAAATCTGCGCCTATGTTTATTGTTGAAAAAATCAAGTATTTTAATCAACAAAGGATTGTTGCTTGTCTTCAATATTTTACTGAGACTCGTTTGTATGTAAAAATATTTAAAATCGCCATGCACACTCAGCATGGTTAGAATAGTACTACATGTACCCGGGAATGGGACAAATTATATTTCGACCACTTTCTCTACTGTTCCAGGAGATTATTTATCGCCGGTTTTTTTTTTCTCTTCCTGCTCCTTTATCCGTGATAATCACGACATTGCTACAGTTTTTTTTATATATTTGAAGCGAAACCAATCTAACTATCAGTCATAGTGGAGGGGCATCCTAAGTAACAATATGTCCCGTTCACTGTACTGAGATATATAGGTGTTATGTATATAAAATGGAGTGAAAATGAAAGCTTAATTTTTTTATCACTTATTTTTAATAATTGTCTTCCACAAGTAACGCTTTACATCACTTATGCAGATATTTTCTTCTATCTGTAGATAATTCAGTAATATGTCCGATCCATGTTATGTCTGATCACTAGATGTGATTGAGAAAGCCGCAAGGCAAACCAATTACTACTAGAAGATAAATTAGGGTTCAAAATCCATGTTTATTTTTATTCATTAAATGTGTGCAAATCGTGAGTCTGACACCTTTTTATTTTAAATAATCGGATAACCTCGGTATTTCCCTGAAAATGCATTCAGATGTTACAGAATTTGGACACTTTGACACCTTTTTATTTTAATCGGGTAACCTCGGTATTTACCTCAAAATGCATTCAGATGCTACAGAATTTCGGACACCAGTTTCTACTGTGGTTACGAGACGTATTTTTTCTATAATGTATACGTGTGCAGATAGATCATCCCGAGTTATTCAATTTCAGAGTTATTAGATTACCAATAAATTTTTCTTTCTTTTTTCCTTCAGGAAAAAAATCTGCGTCGTATTATTTTTTTAAAGGTATGCCAAAGAAAAAGTTCTAAGACATAGTAAAAGGTTAATAAAGAAGGGAAAGCTGTGGAGAGAGAGAGAGAGAGAGAGAGAGAGAGAGAGAGAGAGAGAGGGCATGCGTTTTAGAGCTTCGAGTTTTAAAATAATATTAGCTAACTAACATTTACTGTAATCTTAAATGCATACTATTCATAAATGATATATATTTCTTCAATCGAAATATCAGTGTGTAAACAAATAAAACTATTTACTTTTTATGTATCCTAGAATACACATGGAGTTGCATGAATTTTAGATATCAACTTCGGATTAGGCATTTTTTTTTATGTTTATAAACAAGATTTGAAACAAGTATTACGTTCAACATCTAGTGCTGGCAACATATTGGAAACTCGACACAAATCAATTCTCAACACCTTTTTCTAATTATAAAATTATTTTGACAAACTTCTTCAAATTATTTTTGCTCAGATGCAGTAGACCTCACGGTCAGATTATGACGTCATCATTGTATCATGTACGTAAGCATGAAAGAAAAGAGCGTAATTTTAAATTTTATATGAAAGAACACATATTAAATGACAATTTAAGATTTTCTATCACAAAATTATTGACAAATATGGGATGATATGATTATCAAGAATAAATCTGATATACTAATAACTAATTTAGGGTAATTACGCATATAATGAACATATAATTACTACTGAAATGGAGGATCTTGCTTCAATTTCTGAAAGCTCAACATTCATAAAATGTAAAATTCATATTGGCCACACGCGAGTACCTCTAGGATATTTTGCATGGAGGTGCCTATATATAATATTTTCATGCATGCAAAGTTTGGAAAGGGTACTTGAGTGTGGCCACATTCAAATTTCGAAATAACTGCCGTACAATCGGCGTTTTTAGGCAGTTTTTAACTTCATAGGTATATTTGTCTCTGCGCATGTGCTAAAGACGGTGGCCTGTGTACCAAAAAATTATATGTAGCGTACCATGACATAGTGCTCTACAAAATAACATATGAAAGGCTTCGTGATTTTAGAATTAAATTTTGTCTAAAATTAAAGGCCGATATTGATAATTCGTGGCTTTAGCTCTTTATGTAAATATTAATGTTAATTTTAGAATGAAGAATGAATACCCTAAAAGAGAGAGAGAGAGAAAGAGAGAGAGAGAGAGATTTTCGAACAATTTTCTACACATCTAAATAATTCAAATCATGCTTGTTTTTCTAATTTTATTTTTAAATTTTTACCCCCTCCCCTTCTGCCCCCAAAACATGATGCATAAGGCGTGTACAGCAACTGATACCGGTATGTTTTTTTTATTTAAAATATCACACTACATATCATTTTTTAGTGAATGAGGTTAAAAATCAAACATGAAACGATGGAAATGTAACCAGATTGTTTAGACATCGAGATCGAGTTGCCTTTCATATCTCGATCTGGAACGTTATTGTTGACAACTTACACGAACGATCACGTTACACGAACGATTCCGCACGATTAACGCACGATCAAACCTGTTACACGAACGATCTTTCACGTTCACGATTCTACACGTTACACTATCTTACACGATTGTTAACGCAAACGCACGATTCTTCACTCAAAATAGTTCAAAATATTTAGGAATTAATATTTTCAAAACGAAATACGGCTTAATACTTATTTAAGATTTCAAAGAATTATCAATATTATTTCATAGACTTTGAAGAAAAAAAAACGGAAAATGATATTTCTGTAACTAAATATGTGCAAGACTTAATATTTTGGATTTAAAAATAATTATTTCTAAGGTAATTCTCCGATCAAAAAAAAAAAACGATTTTGTTCGTTCTATTAGACGATGTACATATATGTGGGTCGTATAATTTGATTGAATTGAATATCATGATATGCAGCAAGGGGGATACGATTGAACAAAAATGGCAGCATGGAATGACTTAAATTATAATTTCTTTGTAAAAAAAAATATAGTTATTTTCAATGAATTGATTTCAAGATTATCTTGACCACAATAAGAAGTAAATAATAATTAAAATCAGATTTTTCAAAAAGGCGTTAAAGATTTAAGTACGGTTTATCACAATATTGATCGCGCTATTTGAAGAGAACTTAATATTGTACGACTTACTATATTGCTTGTTTACGGGCGATAATTAGTTCGTTCTTCATTCTATTATGTAATTTGCGCTTTTTCATTTTATTTGGATTTTAATTAATAAATTAAGAAAAACAAACAAGGGAAAAGTTTATTTTACAAATAACATTCCGATAAAAACTTACAAAACGAAATTTACACGATTCTAAATGCACGATCTCGCACGATTAAAAACGCACACGATTGAGTCTGATACACGAACGATCTTGCACGTTACACGAACGATCACTCACGATACACGAACGATTCTACACGATTGGTTTGTCAACAATAACGTTCCAGCCACTGTATACGGATACGGATACGTCAGATAGAACAATCTCTATTAAAGCATACAGGCTATTTTTATTAGTACCTTATGAAAAAAATAAACGCATTGACAGACTTTTTGAAAAAGTAGACAGGATGTACATTTTGATCTGTTAAGCACAGTGATGCATATAATGCCTGCATGGTTTCTATTTTCTTTGGTACAATGGATTTTTCATGGTCAGTACAAGGTAAATCGATCAGCTCAATTAATGTTTTATAAACACAGTCAGGAGAAAAGGACTGGTAATTTGGAGCACTTCTCCAAACAATGCATTGCTTTAATTGTTACATAACCCAGAGGCCTGGTGTGTTTTAGTGACACTCTAGCTATTCAAAAGGTACCAATTATCAGTTTACAGTGTACATTAATTAGTGTATCTCATATGTGATTTAAAAAAATCTTTTAAATCTATTTTATATAATTCTTTGAAATCAATTCTTATCTGAAATAAGTTTGAAAACTTAAATGTAAGGTACATGTAGGTGTACTTTCAACAGAATAAAAAGTGTATATAAATAGATACAGAAATGTTATCTAAAAAGGTTAACATTTTTATTCAATAGCATCATTTCCAAAAAAAAAAAATAGAAATAAAAATAAATAAAATAAATAACCTAAACAATAATATCCATCATCCATGTCTATCTAAATTTCTTAAAATAGGTACTCATCTTACAAAAAATGCTGTGCAATGCTATGTAATGCCAGCATTACACTGGATTTTATGAAGTAATGTATTACATTACCATTACATGTAATGCAAATTTTTGGGCATTACACATTACTAACATTACTTAGAGTTCATGTAATGCATTGCAATGCATTACCTTTACAATAAGCATTACCCCAAGCCTGGTACTCAGTGTCTTTTGTTTGGAGGCTGTGTTTTATCTACTGATGCAATGGTATTGCTATTGAATACACGTATAAATTTTATATATTATTAGGTTAAAATCTTGATCATTTTTGGTCTTACAAGAAACTAAAAAGTTCCTTTCGGATAACGTTGTAGAATCAATATATAATTACATCCTACTGCTCTTGATTTGCTCTAATGTTCTCGATCTCGTAAAAATTTGATAAAATTGATGATTGTAAGACAAATGTAATCGTTAAAAATAATTTAGAATTCATGACAACATATACATATCTCGGTTGATTCGATACGCAAGGACTTGCTCTACTTATGAACAATTTCTAAAACGAGTTAAATTATTGAAAAGCAAGTTGATGAAACAAAAATATCAGCAGTTTCGTTTAAAGTCATTATATCGCAAGTTCTACGGTCGATAGAATGACCTTGACAGCAAATACAATGTATCTTTTAAAGTCAAATGCTGACTGACATTTTCATACTAATTGTTAATCCACTATTTATACATTGAATTGACGACGGATTTACCGTTATTTCCCGATCATGACAAAGCACACGGCAGGTGAGACCGGTCAGCAGGGATCGTTACTCCTCTATGGCACCTGATCCTACCTTTGATGTCTCGAATGTCCGTGTTTGCTCTGCTCCTATTTTGTACTGTTTTATGGACTTTGATATTGAATACTGTTCGTTATTTCCATATCCATCCTTCACAATTTTTTTGTCTCATTAATAAGATATTGGGAATGGGTGGATAATTGCAATATTTTAACGAGTAAAAAACACAATGATAGTATATTGTTGTACGAGCACATAGAAAATGCGCTTCAACGCCACCAATTTGCTATAATTTTCAACACAATACATCCATGGTTTAAATTTGCGATAAAACTAAAATATTTCTAAATAAATATAATGTCCATTTGTCACTTTAATTTTGTAAATTCAAAACATTTCAACATAAAGACTTATAGTTATAAATTTATACTTATTCTGATGAGGATTAGTAACAGAAGTTCCTTTACAAGACTTACCTAACTTAGATTCCATCATTCTTGTTAATGTTTCAAAAAGAAAGCTTTCAGAATAAAGGTATCATTATAGAAAAACATCAAGAATATACAATGATTTCCTCGTTTATAGCTATACGTAAATATTATAGCGATAAACTTATTTCCTTGTATCATTTTAAGTATGTTGTTCTTATGTTTAAATCTTATGTAAATGTTCTTGGAAGCCTTTTAAATTGCCTTGGGAAAAACGGAACTAAAATGAGTATGAGTAGGAGCATGAGAGCAATATATAGCAATATGTACTTCCTCCGATTGCTGAATACATATATCGGTAACACTCTTTCATTGATTAAATAATTAAAGATAAGACAAAAGACATGACTTTACCTAGTTTGCTCATTGTCAATTTACCTTAGTTATCTAGTAATATCTTACTTTCACATCTACAATGTACATAGTGTTTATATCTCCCATTTTCTTTGATACTCAATAGCACATTACATGTTCTTTGAGTACGATTAGTTTTTAAACGAAGGCTGAAGTTTTGCAGATAAATTGATGCTAGAAGAATGTCAACAATTCAGTTTAAAGTCAGAAATTCGCACATTCTATTCTTTTTTTATTACTTTGTTAGCATTTATAACCAATGTCTGACTCGTACTTTGGCTCATTTTTTTATATCAATTGTTATAGTCTAATAATTTAATTTCACTTGTATCAAGCAATCTCATTGGCTGAATCATTCAGAGGAACATATAACATTTTGTATAATATAACTTGCCTACGTCACAATGAGTTACGTCAAAAACGTATTACTCCGCTTGACGTTACTTATAAAATATTGCTCAATTTGAAGCCTTTTTCCGGAGAGAATATTGTCTCATTGTCTACTCTGAAATTAAATTATAAGGAATGAAGCTAATTTCAACTTATGTTATTCGATATAACAAAACTTGGAGCAGTTTACGGTTTCTTATAAACCGCTTCGCGGTTTATAAAGCGTAAACTGCCCCAAGTTAAAATTAGCTTCATTCCTTAAATAATTTATACACTCCATATGAATAAGACTATAGAATGTTCCGTCTACCTTGTCATATCAAAGAACTCCCGATGTGTGTGATTAGTTATCAAGAAGTGCATACTTCTCTTAGGAACCAAAACCCAAACGCATCTGGAAGTGTTAAAATTCTGAGTTTTTTGATCTGTTTTGCATTCTTTATATTTTTTTTAAATATCTTTTACAGTTCGTTATCTTCACCTTTTTAAAATAAAGTTCCGCCTCTGAAATAAGCTGTAGTGTTATTTCTTTGTAAAATAATAAATGCTGAGTTAATGCGCATTAAATATCTAGTGTCTCGAATTTAGTATTTAAATGTTCTCAACTTACACACGTTCTACTCTTCTAATCTACAATGAACATGTATGCAGTTTGTAAGTATACCATCCTTTTTTTCGACAACTTCAATCGTCCTCTTATCATAGACTCACAAATAAGACTGTTTAAAGATTACGTAAGTTCTTTACGGAAGTAAAGCTAGAAAGTGTCAATTATGTTGTTACATGTTAAAAAGGTAAAGTGTATTGCGACACTGTATTATTTGCCATTGCTTGAAGTCAGTTGAGGTTGCTTTAAAGCTATCTCTGAAATTAATTCAAACAACTTCTATCAATTTTGTTCGAGTTTTACTTGAATGCATTTACTGAACTTTGATATCTGGGTATCTGGTACACAGATACCTCGAATATATTGGATATGTCAAATTGATCCGCAGGTACAAAAAACCACTTGTTCCCACTGAATTACCCTAACAAAAAAATACTATAGTTAACTATAGTTTACTATAGTAAATCAAAGCTCCAAAGTTTTCATCATAGTAAATCAAAGTTTCCAAGTTTTTATTATAGTAATTCAAAGTTTTAAAGTTTCCACTATAGTAAATCAAAGTTCCAAAGTTATTACTATAGTAAATCAAAGTTCCAAAGTTTTCCCTATTATAGTAAATCAAAGTTCCAAAGTTTTCACTATAGTAGATCAAAGTTCCAAAGTTTTCACCATAGTAAATCAAAGTTCAAAATTTTTAACTTTGGTACTATAGTTAACTATAGTTTACTATAGTATTTTTTGTTAGGGTAACGATGATGAAGCTTTACTGTATTTTACTTTATTGAAAGGACAAGATATCAGTTTGACTCATCACCCACAAATCGTCTAAAACGTGAAAAAATATGGATTACTACAATGATTCTTAGAATTTTACGCCAAAAAAGGATCAAAAGGTTTGAAAAACAGAGACATTTTTTATGTATCATGCAAAAAAGAAAATAACATCATATCTATACTTTTATCTAGTTTTAGTCGATACTTGATGAACAATTCTAAATACCTACAGCATTCATGTGTCTTCTAGGCTTCATTTATTAAATAATGCAATTTACTTCTTTGTTCCTTTAATAAACAAAAAATATAAATTTCAAGAGCTGCTTGGATCATGACATAAGAATAACAAAACTGTGTTGTATTATTATGTGTAAAGCACTTTGTTACATGTATTTTTTTTAACTTTAAAATTGATTAAATACTCATCTGTGTCTCTAATTAAATGTTGCTTGTGTTTTTCGTAAAGAGTAAATATCCCTTTGAAAACATTGCTTCATACTACATTGTACGTATTAAACCATAGCTACTGCAAATAACTAACACTCTTTTATCGAGATAAATGGTAAGGTTATCTTAAAGAAAGTTCATACCTTACGTTCTTTATCATACTTCCGGCTTTAATCTATCATCAATTACAAATTATAGGTATCGGTTGTTTAGCAAAATAATTTTGTACCCTCATTTTCTAAAGGGAGAGGGCTTAAATACACTTTGCCTGCTGCCAAATCCCATTCACTTTTATTTGTGAATAAATTTTATATCAATAAAAAAAAAGAAAGTTCGGGCCCCAGGATCATGAAGTATCTTAAACTTAAGTCAAAATCTTCATGTTGTACTTAATTGTACTTAAAAGTCAAGCAGATGAAAATTTAAATTGTTTCAATATTGATTCACAATAGTGCTGTTATTTGCAAACTTTGAGATTAATTTAGTATAATTGATGAAAATTATATACAGTCAATAGAAAATTTGACTTAAGTCTAAGTCTGTTTCATGACCCTGGGGCCGGGTGTATTGATATTCTCTCTTCTTCCACAAACACCACTTTTATTTTAAACAGTATCCAATTAACCTTTTAGGGCGTTGTAATTGTTGTCATGAAGATGTGCAATAAGTTTTGAAATTTTAGATATTATCCTAGTGGCAAAACATGGACCAACAGTATTTTTTTCTACAAAAATCTGGATTCAAGAACTCTCCTACGTTTTAGACAGGAAACTCGTTATGTTTTGAAGGATGATTGGTGGTGTCCTATGCATGTACAATAAGGTTTCACAATGCTCAGCTTCATCCTAGGGATCAAATAGGGGTCGAAAATAATTTTGTTTTATATAATTAAAAAATCTTGTTTTAAGAACTCATCTCATACACATGTAAGGGTAAAATTGAGGTCGGAAAATTAATCAATTAGAAAAAAACCCTGGTTCCCAGAACTGCTCGTAGATTTTATTCAGTAACCTAATCATTTGTGGCAAATGACAAACTGTGCCCCGTAGATGTATATTGAGGTTTTGGAATTTTCATTGTCACCTTGGGGTCAAATGGGTGTCGGAAAATTGAATTTTTTTTTATGCAAAAATACCCCTTTTCCCGGATCCTGTCCTTTTTAAACACATGTGTACAGTGAAGAGCATTATCATCTTTTTGCCGTTGCTTGGTGGTGTCCTGGAGATGTGTTTTCTGATTTTAGATGTCATATTTTCCCTCTGAGGCTCAAAGCGGGAGAAGGGGTGGGGGGAGCGAAATGCCATTTGATCATTTGATTTTATACAAAACCACCTTGGTTACCAAAAATTTTTAACACAATCGTATTTCGCAGTAGCCTTATAATATTGTCATTGATTTTTGATTGATGGTTTCCTGTAGATACATATAGAGGGTTGTATGAAAATTATGATTAATTACTTTAAAAAAGACTACAGTCCCCAAAACTTCTCATACATTTAATGCAGTAGTCTAATTGCCTTTGGAAGAAAATTGATGAGTCCTGTAGATGTGCAATAAGGTTTAACAATTTGCATTTTCACTTTGTATGGGATGTAAAATAGGGATCAGAAAATGACATTTTTTCTTCATTTTTAATCTGCTTTTTACGTACTGTGAAGTAATATTAGTTCATGGAGCTCATAGAGAAACAGTAGATTTTAGAACTTTACTTTGTGAATAACAATGTGCTGCAATGACTCTTAAACTATCACCGATTAGCAACTGACTCAGATCAACATTCAATGGACTTTTAACGTACCATATTTTGCCATTGTTGAGATTTTACAATATAACTATAAACACTCAAAACAGTTTTCTTTATGTAAACCCACTGTTTATGTTGTTTTGTCATAAAAGTGAAGGCATTTCATGATTTGTGAGTACCTTTACCAGTTTTTGTAATATACTATGCACATCATTCCAAAAAAATGAAAATATATGTAAGTTTTATCTTTTTGACATATCCAAAATATAAAAAAAATAATGTTAATAATAATGATGATAACTTTTGATTACATTATTAATCATAAAAAAAATAATCCCTATTGTAGGTCCGTACTTTCAGAATTTTCTGTCAAACTGATATTTTTTTAATTTGAATACCTTGAATAAGTCTTAAACTAACTAAAACATCCATAAAAGACATATCCTTGCATGGTAATTTTCATACAACATGTGTCAGAACTAATACCCCTAGAAACCAAACAGACAAATTTCAACATAAAGAAGTGTGATATTAGTTATGCACCAAATCACATGAAATTTACGAAAAAAAACTTATGAAAATCAAATATATTTATAGCCATAGGGATATTTGAAAACTTTATAGCAAAAACATTAACAGATTGGTGTTGAATCCATCCATGTCTTTCAAAAGAACATCTCAAAATAGCTTTATTTTTTATAATTATCAAAATCTAAACTGTTTAGATGCCATTTTTTTCTTTAAAACAATCAAGAAATATATCTAAATTAACAAAAACACATAAATGTACTTCATTATGGTTGACCATAATTCAATTTTTAATTACAATTTTAACAAAACAGTCCTTTGAAGACGTATACCCCCATTTTTGGAACATCAATTTGTTCAATTATTCATTGCAAAATTAAAAAAAAGTAAAGATTAAATAAATGATGTAGGATAAAAATCAATGCAAATAGATCTCAAGTTAGTTTGCTAAAAAGAAAATTAAAAGCTTTAGGTCCATGAACGCATTTAAAGATAGTGTGTCTGTGTATGTACCAAATAACATATAGATCCTATGGACAGAGTGCAAAGTGTTCATTTCCATAAATAATGTTTATTAACTGCTTTGTATGCACAATAAAACTATAATAAACAAATATACACTACAATTTCTAAATTATTTTCAATCACCTAAAAATTCATTTCAATAGACAAGTGATAATCTTAATTTTATATTGATGTGAACAAACCGGATCCGTAAAGGTATGGGCCTTCCTTAATATAAAATGAAATATTCTAGACAATTTGTTATAATGAAAACTTATGTTTTACTTCCATGTTTGTTGCACTTTAGGTATTTTCATGCATTGCTTTGGATGCTCAAAAATAAGCTCAGTATAAATCTTCAAAAAACGCAGTGTATGCTTAATGGCACATCCAAAAGGTTGCAAAGATGTAGAAATCTTGTTATAAATTTTAATGATGTTCAGATTGAATTTGTGAAGGAGGCCAAGTTACTTGGTGTTTATATTGATAATACCTTATCTTTGGATGTTCATGTTGATTTTATTTCAAAGAAAATTTTAAGAAAACTTGCTGTTCTTAAGAGAGTGAGTTATTTTATGCCACCAAACGCATTAAATAAGGTTTATTTTCAAATAAAAAAATTTATGTTAAAAATTTTATATGTGCAATTTATGTGACTGTCAGAATATGTTTAATTGTTTGGTTATTTTTACAACACTTTTTATCTGTAAATCATATATAAAAAGCCTCCCTTTTTTCTGTTATCCGTTTTTATCCTGTTCATTTAATTTTACCAAAGCGCTTATTTTGTCTCAGCCAATCAGATTGCCGCGCAAGGCATCCTCTTTGTATAATTCTCTGTGTATCTCGGAATGCTGCCGAAAAAAATTGGTGGACAAGAAAGGAATTGTTTCCTAGTAATCATCAATTTGATCGTACCTGTACCCGGCAGTCGTTTTGGGCAAGATCC
Source organism: Saccostrea cuccullata (assembly GCF_032062105.1). Classification (NCBI taxonomy): domain Eukaryota; kingdom Metazoa; phylum Mollusca; class Bivalvia; order Ostreida; family Ostreidae; genus Saccostrea; species Saccostrea cuccullata. The sequence continues at coordinate 33,675 of NW_026938591.1, read as the reverse complement.
ATTACTTCGATCAGTACGCCTGTGCACCTTGCAGGTCAGTATTTTTGTATTTAATAATCAAGACTTTCGGCTTCCCTTCTTGTAAGACATTTGAACAAAACGGCGGATCGGAAAGGAATCCTTCTTCAGATGTCTCAGAGACTTTATTATTTTCAACCCCGATTATTTCAATTTACGCCTCAATAATGAATATTTTCAAGTGTCCTTTTGGCCAGGGGTGGCCTCATTATTAGAAGACTCGGCTCCAAACAACAATTCACATCATTTCCTGTATGACTGGTTCTAGTATTTATACAGATTGGCGGAACAGACTTGTCTTGCAGCACTCCAAAAATTCCAAACCTAGTCAAAGACATTGCATATGCGCAACGGTTACGGATTTAAACAAGGCCTAATTGGCCAAATTCTCAGGCGGGACACTCAACGCTCGACTGCCTCCTTTAACACTGATGTTTTTAAAAATACAAACTAGGAGCTTGCCATTCATGTCCAGTTCCCTTAGTCAATTCGATATTGTCGACATCGCAATGTAAACAATGTTGATACGATATCATGAATACATCGTCTACATTGTTATTGTTTCTACATAACAACATCGTCAACGTTGACATCACATTGTTAACAATGTTGATACGATATCGTGTTTACATCGTCTACATTGTAATTGTTTCTACATGACGACATCGTCAACGTCGACATTGCAATGTAAACAATGTTGATACGATATCGTGTTTACATCGTTTACATTGTCATTGTTTCTACATGACGATAACGTCGACATCGCAATGTAAACAATGTCGATACGATATCCCGTTTACATCGTCTACATTGTTATTATTTCTACATGACGACATCGTCGACGTCGACATCGCAATGTAAACAATGTTGATACGATATCGCGTTTACCTTGTCTACATTGCTTTTATTTCTACACTGCATATTGACAACACAATGTAATTAATTTTAAAACTATTTTGCATGTACTGTACAGATGAAAAACACTGTTTCTAAGGTTGAAAATCAGTTTTTTAGTTCATTTTCAGAATGTAAGAGACATGCTTCATACCTGATTACATCCTCATTACATACTTGATGTGGACTCATAAGAGTTAAAGTTTGCCCTGGTGATGATATGCAAAAAGTATACAGAATATATTGCCTTATTAATATGAACTCAACTTGATTTTATGCGTTAAATGCGTTGTAAATGATTTTACCAAAATAAAAAGACAAAAAAGGAAACTTAATGTTGACATGATGACAACTCGATATAGGCCAACACAGATACGAAGTATATAAACAAAGAATTAATAAGAATGTTCCCACTTAATTACCGACCGACAATGCGATGTCGACGATGTGAACGATGTAAACAAGAAAATAAGAAGGGCAATGTTGACACGATGTCGACTCGATATCGACCAATATTGCGATGTCGACGATGTGAACGATGTAGACAGGATAAAAAGAAGGCAATGTTGACACGATGTCGACTCGATGTCGACCAATATTGCGATGTCGACGATGTGAACGATGTAAACAACAAAAATGAGAAGGAGAATGTTGACACGACGTCGACTCGATATCGAACAATATTGCGATGTCGACGATGTGAACGATGTAGACAGGATAAAAAGAAGGCAATGTTGACACGATGTTGACTCGACATCGACCAACATTGCAATGTCGACGATGTGAACGATGTAAACAACAAGAATGAGAAGGGCAATGTTGACACAATGTCGACTCGAAATCGTCCAACATTGCAATGTTGACGATGTGAACGATGTAAACAACAAAAATAAGAAGGGCAATGTTGACACGACGTCGACTCGATATCGACCAATATTGCGATGTCGACAATGTGAACGATGTAGACAGGATAAAAAGAAGGCAATGTTGACACGATGTCGACTTGATATCGACCAACATTGCAATGTCGACGATGTGAACGATGTAAACAACAAAAATGAGAAGGGCAATGTTGACACGACGTCGACTCGATATCGACCAACATTGCGATATCGACGATGTGAGCAATGTGAACTACAGAAAGGGGGAGGCAAAGTTAACAAGACGGTGACCCTATATTGTTAAACAATGTAATATATAGAGAGATAAACAAAGGAATTATTGTCATCTTGAATATGTTATGATATTAGGAGGACTGGCATTTTTACAGCGATGTCGACAATATCGAAAAAACATCGTGCACTGGACATACCTCGAGCTTGCATCAGCCAGTGACAGTCTGCCTTCTGGTAACACGGCGGATTTTGGGCTTCAATGAACTTTTTGGCAGTGGATGGTGTTCATATTAGAGCAGCTGACCTCAATGGAAAATATGCCCGGAAGCAACCTACCATCCTGCATTTTCTCGAAATATTTAGGTAAGGTCTTTCCTGTTTATATTGCCCTCTAACTTAATCCCTAACCTCACAGTTAAGATGTTATTCATGTATTATTAATAGATAATGAAATATTTTAATATTACTGCTTAAAAGCACCCCTTACTCATGTATTTGTTGCGATACTGTGATATGATCTCTTGTGTCGTCGGAGCATATGATATATATATAAATTGCCTAACACCTCTACAATTTTGTGCTTGCGTTAAGTGCTTCCTTTATGTTTTTATTTTGGCAGTATTTATTGTTGCGTTTGTACTCGATTCATGCAAGTTTTTGCTTGATTCGCCATTACAATATGCGAGTTTATGCTCGCCTTACTATGTTATTCAATGGCCACATTTAGCTTACTGGTGAATATGTGCTCACTTTATCTGTTGACTTTGTGTTCAATAATGCATGTATGTGCTTGCTTTGCTATAATCATTTTTGCGAGTTTATGCTCGCCTTCCACTGTGAGTGTGTGCCCACCTTATCGGATAAGTTTGTGCTCAATTATGCAAGTATGTGCTTGCTTTGATATGACAAATATGCGAGTTTGTACTCGCCTTCCATTGTTAGTTTGTGCTCATTTTTTCTGATGAGTTTGTGCTCAATTATGCAAGTATGTGCTTGCTTTGATATGACAAATATACGAGTTTGTGCTCGCCTTCCATTGTGAGTTTGTGCTCACTTTATCTGATGAGTTTGTGCTTAATTATGCAAGTATGTGCTTGCTTTGATATGACATCTATGCGAGTTTGTGCTCGCCTTCCTTTGTGAGTTTGTGCTCACTTTATCTGATGAGTTTGTGCTCAATTATGCAAGTATGTGCTTGCTTTGCTATTAAAACTTTGCGAGTTTGTACTCGCTGAACTTTGTTTTAAGTTGTACCCTCATGTAAAAAAAATATGTATATATATAAGAAAAAAATGCAAATACATATTGAAATATAATAATAATAATAGTAATAATTAAAAGAATCCTTCTTTTAATGGGTACAACATTTAGTCTTTTTCCTGCTTGTGAATGCAGCCCATCTCTTCAAATACATACATACGATTGGCGAAATGTGTTTCACAAGCAGGAATGATTCCTGGCGTCACTATGATGAAGAATTTCGAAACTTCCCCTTTGGCTTGGCAACAACCCCCACCCGAACTTGTGTTGAGAGCAAATCTCCAACCTAGTAAATTCCGTCCCTCAAACCAGCCCTTTTTTGCCAGAAATAGATTCAATAACTATGCAAACCAAAAGATTAAGTTCTGCTTCTCATATAACCAAGGTCAAACATGTAGAACCGACCCATGTCCCTACAGACATATCTGACAGTACTGCAAAGAGCAACACCCAAGACTTAAATGCCCCAAACTCCCCTCAAGTGATGAAAGACTGTTGTCTAAAACTCCCAACCCCAGTAAGACCAGAAATTCTTAAAACGTTTTTGGAAGGATACAATTCCTCCCTTTCAGAATTAATTTTATCAGGCTTCACAACTGGTTTTAGATTAGGCTGTTTAGGTACACCTACATCTCAATCGTCTTCAAATCATGAATCCACTAACAAACATCCTCATTTGGTCCTTAACAAAATTCTGAAAGAACAAAAATTAGGCAGGATATCAGAACCCTCCCCTTTTCCTCAATTTTGGTTATCTCTCCTCTATGCGTTGTTCCTAAAAAAGTGGAAGGTCAATTTCGTCTCATTCATGACCTTTTCTTCCCGGAAGATAAACTGGTTAATTCACAAATCCCTCCAGAAAATAGTCAGGTTTCTTATGACTCCATAGACAATATAATTTCGCTAGTGAGACAATTTGGCTCTGCAGCCCTAATGGCTAAATGGGGTATTGAAGATGGTTTTTGCAATATCCCAATCCATCTGGAAGATTACCATTTACTTGGATTTAAATGGGAAAATTTTTTTTACTATGACAAATGCCTCCCTATGTCGTTTATCAGATGACAAAATATCAAAAATCGAAGCTCAGTTATCCAGTTTTTCCACGCGGAAAAAGATCACTCTTCGTGAATTACAATCCCTCATTGGGTTGCTAAATTTGCTTGCTCAGTGATATCTCCAGGGCGTGCTTTTTTGCGTAGGCTTATTGACAGGTCCTGTAAAGTCTCGAATCCTAGACATTGTATACGCCTTACATGTGATATACAATGCTGGTTGCAGTTCATTTCACACTTTAACGGCAAGTCAGTTTTTTTTCAATGACGTTTGGTCCTCTTCTGACCACCTCACCCTTTACACTGATGCTGCATCTACACAATGTTTTGCTGCCATTTTAAGAGCAGTTTGGTTTGCAGCCAAATGGCCTGATGAATTCAAACAATTGCACATTACAATCTTAGAACTCTTTCCAATTGTACTTGCTATGGAGATGTGGGTTCCCAATTTCAAAGTCAAGATTTTGTTTCTTATTGACAATGAAGGAGTGGTTGCCATTATCAACAAAACTTCAAGCAAAGACAGGACTGTTATGAAGTTACATGTAGTCAGGTGTGTAGTGCTTATTTGCTTACAGAATAACATTCTCTTTAAAGCCAAACATGTCCCAGGTAAAGAAAACGTTATAGCTGATATATTGTCTCGCCTTGAATTTCAAGAAACCTAAACTCTGGCACCATGGCTCAACAGACAACCATTGCAGATCCCACCTCACCTCCTCCACATATAAGCACCACTGCTATTTCGCTGCTGCATTCCTCCTTGGCTTTGTCAACTAAGACTTCCTCCAGACACCCCTGGTTCCCTTTTCTTCAGTTTTGTGATCAGAAGAATTTAAACAAAGAATTACCTGTATCTGTAATAACCCTCTGTAATTTTATTGCACATCTTTACGAACAGAACTACAGTCCTTCTTCCATTACATCAATGGTTTCTGCTATTAGTTTTGTTTACAAAGTCTTAAATTTACCTGATCATTCCCAAAATTTCTTAGTACGAAAAATTCTTCATGGTGCAAGCAAGATTGCAAGAAAGCCAGATTACAGACTCACGATTACAACTTCAATCCTAGTTAAACTAGTAAATGCTTTGCCTCTTACAGTTCCCAATTTTTATCACAGAATTCTTCTTCACTGCATTTTCACCGTAGCATTTCATGGGTTTTTCAGATTAGGTGAACTGATTGCAAAAAACACCATCATAAAAATCTTGCATTATTCAAAGACAATACATCAGTATACAGGGCAATTCAAAAGTTGAAATCATTTTAAGATATTCAAAGACAATGCAAACTGCACACCTAATTACCATATATCTTTCCAAGGCAACCCCTCAAGAGATATGTCCAGTACAGTCCCTTGAAAGGTATCTGTCCTATCACAAGCACTCATCGGGACCGTTGTTTCAGTTCCACTCAGGTTCCGCGGTAACTCATGATCATTACTTTGTTACAAATAATCTCCAAAAGACAGTATCTTTCATAGGTTTTAATTCACATGTATATAAAGGCCACAGTTTTCGAATAGGTGCAGCCACTGAAGCAGCAAAAAGAGGTCTCTCTCAAACTCAAATCCAAAAGCTAGGCAGATGGAAATCTGATGCCGTTCAACATGTTCAAAAATACATTCGCATAAATTCCCTACACAATTAAAATCCATCTTCCTGTTAAATTTTTCAATGGCTGCTGACTCAAATTTTTTTTTACATTTATTGTCTAGCCGGAGTTAAGTGACATTTAAATTAGAAGGTTAAGAATTTGTCTGCCTGCTAACAGTGGATTTAATGTATTGAGTTTTAACAGGGTCATAATTTGTCTGCCTGTTACTTAGTCAGTATTGTATGAATTTTAACAGGGTCAGAATTTGTCTGTCTGCTACCTATTTCTGCTTTGTATATTCCTGACAAAGTCAGATTTTGTGTGCCTGTTAGCTATGCCTTTAAAATTTAGGTATCTGCAATAGAAGTAGATTTGCACACATATTTGTTTTTGTGCATAATTTTCACCTTCATCTTAAATCTTATTAGGCTTAGAGGTTACCCATTTGTTCCATCTACGTTGATTCATTCATTCCCCTGATTCTGTACATATATTAAGTCTTATTTTAAAGAATTCACAATTTGTCTGCCCAATAATTTTTTTCACAAATGTTTACTGGTTTCTATGTACCTGCAGGCCATGATAAATGTGTAGTAACGTGTCTATTAAGACTATCATAGGTTGGGGCAGTGAAGTTTTTCATTTGCACTTTTCCCCAGATCCTTTTATTGTAAATAATTTATTGATTGTACGTACCATGTCCGTACAAATTTAACATTGTTTTTTTTATATATGAGGGTTTACCAAGGCAACATTTTGAGTGGTGCTTCAACCCCTTTGCGTTGATGGCGCTTTTTATGCATCACTTTTGTTTTCAATAAAGTTTGATGTTGTATTTTACCACATTATCACATCTCTGTGTTTTAACAATATGTTGGCTGGGAGACCACTGTTTTTTAATCATTTATTGAACTGCATTTCTAGTCAAACATTCCTTTTCTGGTACATATATGTCTCCCAGCCAAATTCTTTTGTAATTGTTTTATGGATTACATTTTTTCGTCATTTAAATAAATGACAATTTTTTTTTACACTTAACATCTCTTCTGTTTTGGAGACAAACTGAGCTGCTGTGTTGCCTTGGTCTGGAAATAAGGTTTTAACAAAAATTAAGGTTTTAAATAGTATTGTATTTCCGCATTTTTACTTACTGTTCCACTGTTTGGTGTAATGTGAAAAATCAAATGTATTTAGAAAAGTTATTCAAACTTCAAAAGAGGGCAGCTAGCTAAAGGATTCTCTTAAATATTCGAGATATTTTAACAGCTACTACCTTTTCATTTTCCTGATTAAACTGCATACCAATTAAGGATTATTTTATGTTTAGACAGTTTATTTCTTCTATCTAAGGTTTTCAAATGCCAGATTATTTGAATGTGTTTCAATATACATGAGATGTCAATTTAATTGTCGCCAAACCAGATCGAATGATTTTATGTCAAATATATTGTATTTATCACGAGCCAAAACAGAAAATTACAAACATTCATTTGGATATTCATCTGCATTTTTATGGAACAAACTGTCACAAAATGTTCGAAATTCTAGGTCAGTGGATATTTTGAAATCTGTGTATCTCACTGAGTATTTACTCTAAATGGATTTTTTTCCCCAAATCTTTAATTGTACCTTCTTACGAGTAAAAGATATGTTTCTTCATGTTTATATATGTATGTGTTGTATTTTTGGGAGTTGAACTATGTTCAAACTCCCATGGTTATCACGCATTTAACTTTCGTGGTAATTTGTGTTGATTATATACAGCCGAAAGCGATGCTACTGTGTCGACCGATTTACTCCGATGATACTCAACAGAAAACATGCATAAACACCCGCCACAAATAGTTCATGTCATTTTCTCCTGAATTGATCTAATTTTCATAATTTGAAATATAAGTAAATGTAATGATAAAGTAATCTCATTTTGAATATTAGATTTCGTTCAAAGCAAAACTAAATTATAAAGAACCTCAAAAGTTTTTTGTAATGGAACTCATTGTGTAGCGTCATACACTGATAGAGATACGAACGACAACTCTACATACTGACGGCAAGCGGTAAATCTAGTCTTCACGACGCCCGAGAGTCCCGGATTTTTAGCAATATCTTTTTTACATGTGCACAGAATTTATTCAAACTTTTCATGAACATTTTCTTGGTTTAAATAAATTCATTAATGCATTATAACTTTAGGACATATGCGTATTTATTACTAAATCTGCAGTATCGCCTGCCAAAAGCGGTAAATCTAGTACTCTGTTATAAATGTTAAAACCAAAAAAGGACACCGATATTTTCGTAAAATCGCGATTAAAAACAACGAAATGAAGTATATATTTTTTTGTTAAAAGGAAAACCTCATTTACATAGCAGATAATTTTTACGCAGACCAACTCTCACATATAATACTGTTTTTATGTTTGGTCATTAGATTTTTGTTTTTAACTTGGTATTGCTTTTTTCTTCACAATATTAAAAAAGATTAAGTTCTGCAAATACTTCATTTATAATGTTTGTGTAATTGAAATACATTTACATTCACAGAGAAGTTTTATATAACAAATTTGTTAGCTCTTAAAAGGATACTATGTGAAAATCCACATTTTATTAACATTGATATAATTCCTGCGAAACTGAAAATTTTCATAACACATGGGTAAAGGTGGCAAGGAAAAATATATTACAAATTTTAAGACTGTGAGCAGTGAATTATAATATGTTTTACGGTGTGACCATTTAAGCGATCGCAGTTATGCACTATCATAAACCTACACATGCACTGCCTATCTTTCAAGAAAAAAGAAAGATAAAAGAGGAAAATAAAACAATAAAAAGAAATAACCTCCTAAGCATTGGGATTGAGATTCTGAACTTCTCGGAGGTTTCCGACTAAATCGGAAATATCCGAACCGTTAAAGTGACGAAAATATGACGTCAGATAAAAAGTCATGTTGACTTAGGACGCAAACGATAGTTTTATGGCATGGACATTGCAATAAATTAAATCGTTGTTTGTAATTTGTTTTTAAGTTGTTGCTATGTTTAAGCCACCAGGTTGCTATGTACCGCAAAGGATTATTGGGAGTTTGGAATTTTTTCACGCGGTGAGATAAACATTTCTTGGAACAATGTGCAGATTTCCACCCGAATTTCCTCCGTTCTTACACGTTAGTCTATTGAGCTCGCTACGCGACGCTGCGCTCGCAATAAACCACCTCTAATATGAATATAATGTCAGTGTCCATGTTTTGCATTGGGAAACCAAAATATGTGTAGGATATGTGTACGTGTGTAGGATGAAAAAGTACCGTATAAGTAGAAATTTTAGAGAGGATTTAATTTATATATGCATTATAAGCGAAGATGCTGAGATCGCTAAAATTTAATATTGCTAAAAATTAATTGTATTTTATTTGTTATAACTTCTTTAACGTGCATTTTAAAATCGCTTGATTAACATCTCGCTAAAAATGAATTACCAGTTCTTCAGGACAAATCGCTTAATTTGCGTCTCGCTAAAATTTCCACTTACGGTAATAGAAGGTGCACAAATGCAATATGTAATAAAGATTTAATGAAAATTTCGTTCAGTGGTGTGAGAGGAGGTTGCGGATAAGAGATGGGTCTACCTAAAGCTTAATAAACACCTTATGTGATCGTAAATATGTTTTAAAGCAGGACCACAATGAAAACTACCTTTATGCTAATTGTGTTATCCTGGATAAATAACGGTTATTATTATTATTATTATCCATACTCTTTTGTTCCTAGATGTAAGTGTGATATGACCACAATCAAATCGCAGGCCCTCTAGATCTATAGATAGATAAAGATATTTTTTAATGAAATTTATTTCAAAATAATATTAACTATAATACCAATGAGGCTCGGAAAATCTAAATATGAATAAGGTATGATTGACGCAATGTCCTGAAAGAAAGAAAGTTGTAGGGTCTGATGGACATTTCGTGTCCATGAATTTTAATTTCGATTATTTTTTTTCTAAAATTATAACTATTCTGAATATATCCCTACTTTTGACAACAGCATCGGTCATGAGGAGAGTAGCGTATCAGACACTATTGGCTAGCCATGGTAAGATGTGTGCTTCTATTATATGTAAACGATGGATATTTGAAAATTTCCGAATATTTAGCTTGTTTTTAACCCCACCTCCTATCTACTGTAGTATTTTTGAATCAAGAGAAATGGAAAAAGGACTTGTGTCATTTAGCTGCAGATAAAATTTACAATCTTGGTTAAGTTGAAGAACCGAGCAGCACGGCCAATTTTGATACGATCTCTAGATTGTTTATCGTTATGTTTCACGTTCCTTGATTATCCAAGATGGAGGCAATCTATACCTTGTGATTTATAATGTGCGTGTAGATAATAGGGTAAAGACTTTTCTTTAAAGAAACATGTTTTAGAATGTGGCTGTACTATAACCATTTTTGTATGAGTGTATTGATCTAAATGCTCAGAATTTTGCACAAGAATTTGAAAGATTCAATAAGTAAATATGGGAAACTATCGAGTGCCTTGTGTCTAGCCTAACTAATGTTTAACATTCTATCCACAAATAATACTCTTCAACTTCACAATACTGCATGTGAGTATTCCATTATCTATGTTGTACAGTAGTTCTCCAATCATTGTCCTTTGCAACAGCCTTTTGTCTGGTTGTCATTCAAAATATACCAGGATAATTGGATTTTTTCTTATGAAAAGTATCTCCAAGTCTTTTTTTTTTTTCTTAATAATAATAATAATTCTGTTTTCATTGCACATTTCACTTCATTTCTACGTACTCATTTATAAACCAGAGATCTTTATAGTGCTGTTCAGGTTGAATATCATCTGGTGCTTGAATCGGAGTGATATAGGTTGAATTTGGACTCGCTGAAGAGACAGATTCTGCATTCTGAGTGACTTCTTTTTTATCAAAATCATGCATTCTGTTAAATAGTGATAAATATGTAATACGTTGAATACAACAGCTTTACTTTAAGATACATGTTAAACTGTTTCAATGTTAACATTGTAACTCATGAATTAAGCCGATTTAAATATATAACAATCAACAAACAAAGCCATATTTTACCTTTTCAACCTGAAGATGTGGATTATTAAGAAAACAACAATTCCTGTCAATATTATGACCAATATACCGCATATTATCACTCCAACCAGAAGACTTTGAGAATGAGATGGATCTGAAAATGCTGCTTTTTCTAAAATATCATTTTTCATGATTTAATATTTTTTAAATATTTTTTCTTACCTTTTTTCAAATATAACAATATTTATGATGATTATTTATAAATATTTACTTAATTTCATCATCTACTCATGAATATACTGAGTATGCATTTCTATCCATTTTCAACCAAGGTGCGTATTTTGTTCTTGAAATTGTATTAAGACAAACAAAAGAAGAAGATATGATACATTTTCAATTAATACTATAATATAGATCTCATTGTACTGACGGTTGATATTCATACTTTGATTTTAAGATTTCTGTATGTAGAATAGAGAATTGGTGTTCCAGATAAGAGGATTGAGTCTAACATGTCTAAGATCACAGCAGATTAATAATTGACATTAAGTCAATGGAAATATATTTAAGGTACTAGATAAACACCCCTGCAAGCGCGGGAAATTGGATTAATATATAGTTACCTTTACAACAGAATATATATTGTAGTTGTTAATTGTTATTTTTACTGACAGACTACAGGCTTATTGAAGGAAGTCATACTTTGTTCAAAATCCCGCGTGAAGTCACCACCCCACCCACTTTTTGTGAAAACTTGAAAAATAAAAATTTCTTTCATTGACTTTAATGAACATACAATGCTATAGATATTGTACTAAAGATGTTCTTATTTCATTTTCATAAAGGATAAAAGCAGCAAATATACACAATTTAAATATAGATTGATTTATGGGGCATGGGGGTAAAAATTCACAGGTACTTGGGTCTTCGTTTATAGTAATACATGCATACATGTATGTACCTTATCGATATGTAAAAAGGCTTTTATTTTCAAATCAATAAGGTACATACATGTACATATTCAAAAACCAAAACCCAAGTAACTGTGTAAAAATAATCTTTTGCCTCCCTTCCTATGCATAGGCCAAATCCACTTGCTAATACCTGCCACTTTGCAATACCAAAATCCAAAGGTTTTTTTAGCCACTTAGCTAAACAGAGGCAACTTGGTAACTCGATAAGCTTATTCAAATGCCACTTTGTTTCTAGCCACTTGTCTATACCCGTCAACTTGGTAAACCCAAGGTTTTACCGATAGTCAAATTCAAGTATTTCTTATAAAAATTTATACTTTACAGTAATAAAATAATTAATCATCCTCAACTTTCATTTAACTTTCTTTGCTGTCTGAATTAAATTTTCAATACAGTTATGTTACACAATGACTAATTGGCCATTTGTCTTCTTATATAATCCTTATATTAATAAATATTAGTGGCTTTCCTGGCAACAATGCGTTTCCGATAATTTCCGAGCATGTTTTGCTCATCTGAACCAAACTATTGTTTAATTGTATTTTTATTTATATAACTCCATTTGTTGTAAAACTATCTAATCAAATAATCCGTCAAAATATGGCTGAAAAATTGCCGACTCGGCGTTTAACAATATACAATCAGTCAATCATTACATTATTTTAATTATTTCTTGATTAAAACAATGTAGCAAAAGGGAGATAACTTCTAACAGTTTTATGATTTCTAGAAGCTTCCATCAATATTGAGATCGGCGATTGACGACAATAATTTGCACTTTTTGCTTTTTAATCGGTTATTAGTATTACAACACATTTTTTATATCATTTTAATCAAGTTTTGACTGAATAATTGCGCATAGTATCCATGACTGTGTAGATTTTGAAAAATACCTTTTATGCTGAGAGTCTCTGAAAAATCTGGTGTTTTATATTTCATCTGTGAACAAAATATAAAATCCTTTTAAATATTGAATCCTTTAAATAAAAATTACACCACACTCTTAAAGCATGTCCTTCATTCAAAATGGAACAGAGAATGATTTCCAATGCGTATAGAAAACAATATTTTAAGCAACAAAATATCCGAAATTCAACATTGCTGACGAAAAATTGAATATGTCAGTGAATGATTTGAATCCAAACCCTTCGAGGCTTTGATTGGTGATGAGCATTGCCCCATATTGCCCCATGCCCCATTGCAGCATTTAGCGAATTGTATATAGTGAATAGCTAACCATTGCACGTATCATAACTCGGTGTTGCATAACTCTTTGAACAACTCTCGCATGACATTCATTATTTTAAGGCACTGAACAACCATATAAGATAGGTGAAAAAAAATTTCCAAACAATCAATGCTCATAATATTTTTATTTTAGAAGTTGTTATGTTATTGATTTAGAGTTACATCTCTTCCTCTCTCTCTTTCTCTCTCTCTCTCTCTCTCGTCGCCTACTAGGCGCAGTGATAAGAGTGTATGCTCTAGATTTGCGAAGGAAGGTGCTGATCATTACATTGCAGGTTCGAATCCCACTGTTGGACGTGAAGGCTGCTCCTTCGGATAAGACCGTGTAAATTGAGATCCCGTGTCGAAGTAGGTGCTGGCACCATAAAGATCCCTCATGCTCACCGACAGTAGGTGCAGAATATTGGAAAACATTTGCAAGTTTATAAACAGGGCCTTTTTAAAACATGTTTAAAGTTTCTTCTTTCAGTATACAGTATCGTTGATTTTTATATAGTTTATTCATACTACATGTAGTAGTAGTAGGTTTATAGCATATTCAACATCAAAAGCCTCCATAATTGCCAAATAATTAATGAATAATATTCAATGATTTATATATCTTGATTTCTGTATATTCATCTTGAATTTTCTTTACATAAAATGTAAAAAGAATACCTCTTGTATCCACGTAGGAGCAATTTAAACACACAGATGAATCCAATAAAGTAACACATCCTTTAAAATCAAGCGGAATTTTTTAAACCAACGAAACAACTTATAAGCATATATCATGTTTCATGAAAGTTTTCAATCATTTCTACTCACCAGTACATTTATACCGGACACTCTCTATATCCATGGAAAGTAAATGTTTGCAGAGGAATGAAAGGATCACTGACACTATCCCTCCTGTTTAGAGTTAAATAATTATTAAGTTATCTTTATTTTATACAACCACAGTGATGCATTAGTGCTTTTATTTACACATTTTCAGATGTTTTAATAACAATTTATCACTTTCACAATTAATTATGCATCGTAGAAGCATTCTTATAAAAGTAACAGTAAATTGTCTGATACTGCATCTCTCTAAACTATTAAAGTGGTTTATGTGCTTTTTTTTGGACTATTTTTATATGTAATGTGTTATTTTTTTTTTTACAAATATCCGAGCCTTGCTCGTTTCTTGTATGTAAAATTCATGACACCTTGCACATGTTAAAACATAGATAACATAACTGTTTAGCCTTGTTACCGTATCCAACAACAACATCATTTCAGGTAACGTCTTTTAGGTCATTACAATATCCTTTCAGGTGACGTCTCTTAGGTCAATACATTGAAACATGTGGAGATAACGAATAGTATTCAAGCTCAAAAGTCCTTAAAACAATACAAAATAGGAGCAGAGCAAACACGGACCTCCAAAACGTCAGAGGTGGGATGAGGTGCCATGAAGGAGTGAGCATCCCCTGCCGACCGGTCACACCTGCCGTGTGCTCCTTGACATGATCGGGCATTAACGGAAAAATCCGTCGTCAATTCAATGTATAAAAATAATGGACTAACAATTAGTATGAAAAATCTCAGTCAGCATTTGACTCAATGATAAATTGTGTTTTATGACAAAATTATTGTATCGACCATAGAACATACGAAATAATGACTTTAAAGGAGACTTCTAATATTCTTGTTTTATCAACTTATTTGTCAATAACTTACCTCGTTTTAGAAATTGTTCATACGTAAGGCATGCTCTAGCCTATTGATTTAACTCAATATCATACCAGGTTACGTCTCTTAGGTAATTACAATATCCTTTCAAAAAACGTCTCTCAGGTCATTACATTTTGTGATGAAAGGAACATTTCCATAAAATCAAATTTTAGAAGTATTCATTATTTTTTTTCTTTGTGCTCGCTTTATAACATTTGATTATTTTTTCACTGTTTATGTGTTTTCAACTCTTTTTCCCGATTAAATTGATTTACCACTTGTTTTATTCATTACATGTAAGTATAATTATCATAGTACCAATGCAATGGTGCAGCATTTCGTTTTTTTTTTTTTTTTTTTTTTGCTACCATTTTGATAATCTTTAGAGAAGAGTCAATCTTGGAGAATACTTATGACCTACTAATAAACACTTATAACCATCATACTTCTTATTTTCACCATAACATCACGATATTGTAATTCTTTGACGCTTGTCTGCTAAGTCTATGTAATATTGCTGTATAACATACGTAGCATAATGTAAAATTGGTATTATTATTTATCCAAAATTATTGATATTGTCGTGTCGAATATTGAAACAGTTGTGGAGAAATGAAGTTTAGTTTGGTTCTAGCATTTCAGTTAATTCTACTCCTCCCCCACATACAACGATAAGTATACTTAAGTCATGAAATTGTTTGTAGATAGCCTAAAATGCAGATTGTATTTGGTTGTAATACCTTAGTAACAATAGCCGTGACCTTTGTTTGGTTATAATGCTTTTCGACATTTCCTTTCTTTATAACATTCTTTCGACTTGCTTTGCTGCCCTCGAGCTTGTACATATCCGATTAAACTTGACTTTTGTGATGCAAATCCGATTTATATCTTCAATTTGGAATATAAATGGTCAGAAATATCCTTCACAAATAGGTTTTTATGTCAATTTAAAATAAAACTTTCAAGGGAGAATAAATGCAATATTTAAATGAAATTAAGAAAAAAACGGAATATATTCTTGAAAAAGTCAATTGAAATACATGTATGTGCATAACCCCTACCCTCTGCAATAAATACTTCCATGAATGACTTTTGCGATAGAAATATAATACTGTATTTATGAATAATTGATTAGATTAATTGGAAATTTCAAAACGTTAATTTATGATCCGCCAGGGAAAGACCTCCCTTAAGTTAGAATTTTGACATTATTAGTTTTTTATTTCATTCTTGTGGAGTTTTTCTTTCTGTTTCATTTTATGTATAACATGGTATTTATTTCTGTACATAAATACAAGATCGCATGATAATGACGGAATATTTACTTTGCTGTACGTTACTGCTGAATTTTTACAATGTAAAATCGTAAAAGAACGTAAAGCCGGATAATAAAATTACGATATCTTTTTAAATGCAAGTCCACCTTATAATTATAATTTGATTATTTAATTATCAACAAGTAAATTTTTTAATCGAATTAATTGAAAAAAAAACATTCTGAACAATCTCTTTGCAGAAGTAAAAAAAAAAAAAAAAAACAACCAAACAAATTCTTAACTTTTAAATTTTTATACATTTACACCAAAGGAGGACAAAAAACAGCAGCTCACCATATTATACAAGACTTACCTTATCTAGTTGCCATACGTCTTGACAATGTTTTGGTTTTTTTTTTTTGTTTTTTTTTTTAAATAATGCTTTCACAATAAACATATCACAAAAGAAGAAGAAAAAAATTATAACAATTATTTCCGTGTTTGAAGGCGAATATACTACAGCTTTTAAACTTGTTTCCTTGTATTATTTAAAGCATGCTAATCTTCTGTTGATATATTGCGTAAACTTTTTGGGAGGCATTTGAATTTGCCTTAGAAAAAAAAGTAACTTAAAGAAGTGTAAGTAGGAAGACGAGAGCGATGTATACTTTCTATGATTTGTTAATACTAAGTATATTTATAACACAATTTCAATGATTAATTGATTATCGATTCCTCGACGTAAAATATGAGGTTATTTATACATTAAAGGATGTATTATTGTTATCAGATAAATCAAGGATCGGCAAAAATGTTTGGAATTTTATGCAAGTGTTCACAATGTACGTACATGCCAATAATGTTAAAAGCAAATGTTGATAAATTCTAGATCTTTACATTATAAACTTATCACACACAGCAGTCCTGATTCAACATAATTTAAAGATTGTTTCTTGGGAAAATTAAATAATTGCTGTTTCAGTAACATAAATTATTTTGACCTCTCTGAATTTATGAATTAAATTACTGGGTTAGAAAAGACAACATACCGTAAGGGAAAGATATAAAAGCCTTAAACAACGAAAGAAAAGACAAACGAGATAAACTCAGCTTTTCCATTGTCAGATGTCCTTAATTACCTATTAATATACAATAATCACCTTAACATCTCTTAACGTCTTTAAAACGCTACAGAATGCAGGTTCTTTGAGTTCGACCAGTTTTTTCAAACAAAACCGACTTTTGACAGATAAGTTGAGGCTACAAGCCTGTTTAAATTCAGAAATTCTTAATTTATATGGTCTTTATAGTGACTTTGTTATCAAACTAAAACTAAACCCTACTCACACTTTGAACGATTTTTATGCGCCAGGATTAATAGATCCGGGGCGTATATTGGCCGGGGCCATAATCTTGAACCATGAAAGATAGAATGTTCATATTTGGTAAGCATACTCAACTAATTAAGCTCTTTCAAATGACATCAAGGTCAATGGCTTTGTGACCTTGACTGTGATCTTTATGCTTTAAATAGCTTTTTATCTGCAAACTTTAACCTTTGCAAAACTTTTGAACCACGAAAGATAGAGACTTCATATTTGATATGCATACTCCACTAATTAAGCTCTTTCAAATTACACCAAGATCAATGACGTTGACTGTGACCTGTATGCTAAAATAGTTTTTTCATACCTCTGCCATAACTTTTGAACCATAAGAGATAGAGACTTCATATTTGGTATCCATACTTTACGAATAAAATCTTTCAAATGACATCAAGGTCCGCGTCAATGGCCTTGTGACCTTGACTGTGACATAATATGCTAAAGCTATTGTTGCCGCCGGGCGCATTGTGTTTCACAAACACATCTTGTTTTATATAAATTGTTAGACTTTTTAGTTACAATAAATTATACTTATCATGAATACAGTCTCCCGCGTAGCGGAGAGGTTAAAGCATTTACTGTAGAGTCGCGAAGTAAGGATTCGAGTCTTATGTCGCGGTTTCAAAACTTTTCAACAAGAAAGGGTTTTTCAGTTGTCAGAGATTAAATTAAAAGGTTTCCAACCAACAATGGCGGTGACGTTGACGCGTAACAACGTCACATCAAGACAGGGCTTTTCATTATGTCACCTCGGTTGTTGTCAAGGTATTATCACTGAAATCGATATTTATACAGCAAACTATCATACCAATATTTTCACCCTAAAATTGACAGAAATTCTCTGCTCTAATTTGGTCCGCGAGCTTGGCAACTTTTACGTCGATTTTACTCTCACGTGCGCACGTACACGTCGTGTGCGTAATGTTTTTAGCATGTTCACATTGGGAAAATGTAGCCAGTGTTTGTCGAGACTTTCTCACAAACATTCACGTGTACCAAACCAGCTGGATTCTGTAAATTCTATCCTAAAATGAAAATTCGTGGCACTCATTTGGCGGGGGGATTTGTTGGCTTTGGAATAATACAGCTTCTATCAACCATTAAGACTATTGTCGGAAGAGTTGAATAATAATCAAATGAGAAATATAAATGCTCTGGTGAACTCAATGCCCAGGAAAATCAAGACTGTTACCAATGTGCAAGGGAGATTATGAGAATTTTTATTTTGATTTTGGGGGGTATCGACATATCAATTTCAATAACTCAGGAATTATCAGTCAAAGTCACACAAGATTTCGGTAACTTGTAGATTAAAGATGAATAAAAATGTTTGATAACAATACTGGAAAACATTTTCGAAATAATAGTTTTAATTTAATTTAAAAGTAAAATATGCGTTTCTTTTTCCTTTCAGTATATTTAAATCCTATCTTTACGTTAACGCCCCCAAAAATATACTTGATTTAAGAACAATAATATGGTCTGTCAATTATATAAAAAAAAGCTTCCGATTTGATTGACAGGATAGCTACCTGTTTTTCTTGAAATTCTAAGTTTTCATGTTTTGAATACAATTACCTGATCATGCTTCGAACACTTTCATGTATCGAATAAAAAGTCGCTTCGTATGCATGTACACTCTAGTTTAAAATTCAAGACATGAGTGTTGAGGTTTTAATGAAACAATTAATTGAGTTTGGGTAATTAAGCTTTATTTTGTTAAATTTCCACTGCCGTTTTGTACGTGAAACTGTGAGAGGTCGAACTTTTAAAATGATATTGCGAATGACAAAGAAGCGACTCCTTCGAACTTTTTTTCAATGACAGTGGCAAGGATTCATTAATTTGCCCACCTTGTCATTGGTCATTTGAAAAATGATTTTATTAGAGTTATTCTCTCATGGAATCATGTAGGCAAGGACTGACGCATATATGTATATTAAGAACATCAGAACAAAAATAATGCATATAAAATACAGTTCATATCAACACTAGAAAGATAAACGAATTCTCGGATTTAAAATACATTTCAGAAGTACTGATTATCTGGTGAATATATAAAATGTTCTCATATTGTTGACATTTACACTGTACATATGATTTTCTACATTGATTTTTTTCGACAGTCTAAAGGCTAAAGTGAACGATCTTTCAGTGATTTAATAATTATATCATTGTTAAAGGTACTTGGACACAGATTTGAAGTTATTATTTTCTCTATAATATTACGACATATATTTTAGTAGCATTTCACACAAAGATTAATTAAAAATCTTATTTCGTTAAAAAATATTGAAATTTCCAATTTTTCGGCGGGTTTGATTGACATATCGTTGCACCCTCACAAATTTAATTTTATTCTTAATCCTTAGGAAAAGTGGCAATCTCGTCTTGTATACATTAAAAACATTAATACTATAATCGAGAAAATTCAGAGTAGACACGTTCGAAAGCAAAACAAACACAAAATATATTGTCAGTCCGTGCAGTTGTGGTAAGCAGACTGTGACGATTGAACGCACCCGGTGAATTCTAAATATAAACAATAACAGAACTCGAGCCCTGTTTACAAAAACTGTGCACATAACACGAGTGTGCTCGATTTGGTAAACTCTGCTCGCATCTCTTAGTTCGGAATGACGATACTTGTGAAGGTGTTTTGCTTTCTAACATTTCTACTCTGAATAAAATTATTTTTCTTGATAAAAGTTTTAATATTTCTCATTAAAACACATCAAAAATGCCACTTTTCCAAAAGATTAAGAATAAAGTTAAAATTTGTAAAAGTGCAAGGATGTGTCAATCAAACCCGCCAAAAATTTAAAGTTTTAATAACTTTTAAACAAATTAAGATTTTTAATTAATTTTTGTGTGAAATGCTATAAAAATATTTACAATTCGTGATGTTATACATAAAAAAAATGAGAAAATATTAACTTCAAATCTGTCTCCAAGTACCTTTTAAGTTATTCGACTATTTCTTTAACTGTAAGTTGGCAATCTTTCATATCAAATTGTTTAAGAAAGGGCACATCTCTTTAACAACTTCAACAACTTTGCCGAAATATGGCTGAAATATTGCCACCTTAAACAGCAATCAATCAATCTATCAATCATCAACAGTTTGCTTTAACCAGGCAACAGAACAAACACCATCATTAAACATCTCCCTTCATTCACTAAAAGAATCAATCAAATCAATGGCAAAACGTTTGGCAAGTCTTATGTCTTTATAAACCGTGTACAAATTATTATGTGCTTCTGCAAAGGAATTTACAAGATTAACGTTCAACTTTACATCCGTTCGTTCGAATACGACTGAGTCAATCATTTTTTGTCAAAGCGAAGTACATATTGACGTCAAAAACATTTCATTACATATGCTATTTACAGAACATGTATATGACTCCATGTGTGCTAAACCTTCTGATCTGAATTGTGGTTTTGTAAATATAGAGCTAATTCGCTAACTTTATGGTCACCCCTCTTATCTTAGATAATAGTATTAAAAATGACTTGTGCCGATATACAAGCCGTTTTTAACTTAAGTTGACGATTATATCCGTGAAGTGAAAAATGAAAAAAATTGATGTTTTGTTCTTTTTTAAAAAAAAGAAATCATGTAGCTTGTTTCCTATATCTGTTACTGTAAACCAACCTTTATTAGCGTGCAAAAATATCCCCGAGTTTCGCGGCCTTTATTAATTCGCGAACATTTATCGCCATGAATAATCTATTTTGTTTTTTATTTGTAGAGAAAGTTCCCCGAGTCGCAAAAAGTTATCTTCGCGGATTTCATTCAAACCGAATAATCGCAAAAAAATTTAATGACCGATCAGACGTGATTAATAGTTGGTTTACAGAAACCCTTTCACATTCTTCAGTCAATTAAAAAATGAACATTTAAAACATAATCTATTTGAACTTTTCTCTACGTGATTTTGCCAAATTTATGCACGCGAAATGCCCAGGTATTTTAAGGAAGCATATACGTCTTTTTTTCGTGAAATTTATACTTTTTAAAGAAAATTAAGTTTGATAATTTACCAGAATCGCTGATAAGCGTAAACTATTATTATCTATTGCATAAAGATAAAAGCGTGTCTAATGCAACAAGGGGCACCACCACCACGGCATCACGTGACTTCTATAAATAGCGAAATTTTCCTTAATAAAAATGCTAACAGAACAACTATACCCCGGAGATTAAATAATTTCTTTTAGTGAAAGATATAGTTTTGTCTAAAAAGTGCTGCTAGAATCCCACTGTCCTGTCGGTAAAATAATTCTTCCACACATTCGCACGGAATCTTACCCAATGTTTTGAATTTAATACATATTAACCGAAATTTTTCGTAAAACCATGCTTTACCCGGATTTTCCAGGTATTTTAGAAGGCAATCTTTCCATTTTTTTTTAAAATCTTATCATTTGAAGTATCAGCTTATTGTTATTCTGTGGCATTTTTTTGTCAAGAATGACAGAGGAAAGGTCGACCGGGATACGCATATAGCTGACTGTCATCAAAAGAGAATAATTATAATCAATGAAAATGAATTAACATATCTGTTTAATTAACTGAAATCCATATGAAATTCACATACAATTCACGATATTTGCTTTTTAGCTCCATTTATCACTTGTTTAGGTAATATTCAATTTTTTGGTAAATTACTATAGCAGCAATTACTACTTTTTGTTCATATTCTTCTTTAAAGAAAACATTGATCAATGAGGAAATAGAAATAATAGTACTTTGTTGCTTGTATAAGCTGTTCTTCTTTATCATTTACATTGAATAACGGATTGGCGTAACTTTTTACTGCTCACATAAACGATTGTAATACTCAGATCATGGAAATGACTTGAATAATACGGAAATACATTACATATGCATTTGTTTTTTGCTCAGGTATATATGTTAGCAGTTGCACACATACGCATTTATTGTCAAATTAATTTGTTATATACATCTATGATACAAATTTGTTTAAATGTTATGTTTTGTTAGTTGCATTGATGTCATAATTTCATCGAATCCTTCTGAAATATTTCGTTTGTTTAAAAGTTTTGTAGAAGTTGTGCTAATTTTTTTTATTTAAGAACTTTTTCTTTTTTGATTTTTTCTTTCACTAAGATTTGTAGGCTTCCTATATTTTGCATTGTTATTTAAACTTCTTGTGTCACGCCATTTCTACATATTCAGACACACTGGATTGTTCCATATTATGCTGTACGCTTTGAGGACGAGGCTGCTCTGAATTCAATGTGCTATAGGCAAAATTTGAAACACTAGTTGTCGCAGCAGATTCTGAATTCTGAAAGTCCATACTTTCATAGGAAGAACGCATTCTGTTCAATAGTAATGAAAATCATCATATATAGATAGATAACAATTAGAAAACAATTGACAAATATTTCAGAAAACCGACTGGGGTTTCATCTCAAGATGTCAACAATGAACGATTTTTTTTCGTCTTTATGCTGTTATACAAAATATGACAGATACAAAGGATTTATACAAAACAACACACAATGTATAAAAAAATCTTGAGATTCTATCATTTTTACGTTTTTGATTCAAGGGTTTAATTTGTATATATATTTGCTTTTATAACATATTTTATTACAACCTTGTGAAAAAACTTCAATGTGTCTTAAAAACATTAAAATTAAAAGCAAAAACAAAAATACCGTCAATCTATCTACATGTACATTATGAAAAATCTTTTTTAAAATAAGTTATTTAAAATCTTTATTTTATTTTGTAATATTTCATTTTCTAGTCTTGTTAAATTTTATTAATTATGTGCTTTTAAATAGTAAATAAGCTTCAGTTTTCTACAATGTGCGGAGTATAGCACATTGGAAACCCCAGTCGCTCGCTTTAACTATCGATGTTCTGCAGATTCTGCTTAATAAAATTAGGTTTTTTTTAAAAATATAAGCACTTTTCAAAACAGTTTTATACCTTTTTTGAGTTCTAATTATATGGAAAGATAGGGCGATAACGACTCCCGTCAGTATAATGTTCAATGTTCCACACACTATCACTTCAGTCCTCAACCCTTGATCATAACATAACCCTAAAACAAATAAACAATCATTAATTTTATCTCGTTTTATAATTAGTTTCACCTTTCCAAGAAATGAGATTCTGAAATACGATTTAATTGTGTGATCATCGGTAAAACATTAACTTATTGCTTCCTTTGTTTTGTTTTTATTCTATTTTTATTTATTTTTGTTGTTGTTGATGAAAAAATCTCTGACAATGACTTATACTAGTGAAAGCACTAGCCCTAACCCTTTCAAAGTTATGTTCAATGTTTGCTTTTTAAGCTAGTTCTACAATCGGCACTAAATGGGCTCAATCTTAAAAAAAATCTGTTTTTATTAGATAGACATACATTCCAGCAATGAACAGACATCAGAAAAATTATATATCTACATGTTTACTTTCCGCTATTGCCTATCGGTGTATAAAAAGTGTACCCCGAAATGTAAAAATACTGAAACTTAGCTATCCAAGATTTTGTTGTATATAAATAAATTACAGTCTAAATATTCAATTCTAATACACAAAATAGAGTAGAAACCTGTTAGTAAACCATATATAATTATCGTTTTGCATGAATTATTATAAATTTGCACTTTGTTAGGCTAACGTATCAAAATTTAATCTGAGAATATATGCTTCACAGGTCAATCTCGGTCATTTCAAAAACAATTATGGACTCAAATTCGAAAATTTGCATCATATTTACTAAATAACATTTAAGAAAAAGAATAAGCTAAAAAAATTAGATGTTAACGCATCACATTTCATGGTATGAGCCCCCCATGATTTCCTTCTTCCAGAAGTAATATATTGTCACATTTTCCTGTATTATTACTGTTAAATTTTGAGTGTATACTTGTAATAACAAAGTTGTATGTACAAAAGTCGTTTTATTACCTAATTATATCTCTATCAACCGAAAGTTGTTCTCAGCCTTCTCTTTGTAATTCATTTGTCCTTAAACTGTAAAATCAGAGTTTGTAAGTTTGTTTACGCGACCGACTTCGAGCAAAATCGTCACCGGATATTTAAAACGGTAAGTAAAAGTCAAACCAATATAGTTCAAAAATCACATCTGGGTAAAAGGAAGCTTCGTTCCGGTTTTAATATTCGTAAATGACGTATAGTGTGAATGTAGATCTACTTTTAGAGTAAGTCAAAGTCCAAGTTCAAGCTCACAGGATCAAAATACTTAGTATTCAATAAATGGTCCCTTTACAAGGTTTACATATGTGAAGTATGAGATCACCAGCCCATAGCTTTCAAAAGTTATGGCCAATGTTAAAGTTTTTTCATAAGTACGAAAATCTCCAAAGTCAAGGTCAAAAGGTCAAAACATTGGTATCCAATGAAAGGTCTTGCCACAAAAAATACATATGTGAAGTATGGAAGCCCTTACCCTTACCGTTCAGATGTTGTAGGCAAGGTTAAAATTTTTTAAAAAGTATATAAACTCCAAAGTCAAGTTCAAAGGGTTAAATGTCTTGCTATCAGATGAAAGGTCTAGTCAAAAGGATCAAATAAATAAAGTAGGAAAGCACTAACCCTAACCCTTTCACACTTATGGTCAAGGTTTGCTTTTAAAAGTGGGTCAAACTACATGGTTGAGGTCAAAGGATCAAAGTTCTTGGTATCCAATAAAGTGTCTTCTCAGAAGAATTACAAATGTGAAGTATGAAAGCCTTATCCCTTACTGTCTAAAAGATATGGCCAAGGTT
Organism: Saccostrea cuccullata; assembly: GCF_032062105.1. Classification (NCBI taxonomy): domain Eukaryota; kingdom Metazoa; phylum Mollusca; class Bivalvia; order Ostreida; family Ostreidae; genus Saccostrea; species Saccostrea cuccullata. The sequence continues at coordinate 8,333 of NW_026938591.1, read as the reverse complement.
AAAATGTTTTATAAGTATTAAAATCTCCAAGGCCATGGTCAAAAGGTCAAGGTTAGTGGTATCCAATGAAAGGTCTTCCCACAAAAAAATATATGCATGTGAAAAATAAATATCCTGGTATCTACAATTCAAAAGATAATGCAAAAGTAATAGTTTGGAATTTTTGAGTAAAATGGGTCAAACTCTAAGGTTAACGTCAAAAAGTCAAATTTGGTGGTACCCAAAGAAAGGTCTTGTCAGAAAAATAAACTTATATTTTATTTAGATATAGATATCGTAGATTTACTTAATCAAAAGTTATGGACAAGGTTAAAGTTTTTGAGGACAAAGAGACAGACAAACAGACAGACAGAGATACAGCTGGACAGACAACGGGCGGACACGACAGAAACTATATATCCCAGAAACTTCGTTTAAGGGGGCAAAAAAAAAAAACAAAAAAAAGTGCATAAGAAAATAATTAGAATAGTAATAAATATATATATATACATTTGTATATTAATATTGGTACATCTAGTGTCGATTATAAGAATAATTGGTAGGCGAATGTGAAACTGAAATAAATTTTTATTTTCTGAACATACTAGTAACGGGCTGTCTTCGCATAAATAAAAAATACAAGTACTTTGCAACCTATCGAGGATAATTTATAATAATTAATTAAAATTTTTATGTCTTTTTGATTTTGAAAAACAAAGCAGATTCATTGAAATGTTAAGATTCCCAATTGATCATTTCGTATCATATGCGTGATTCACTGGAGATATATCGATACAATTGCTCGGTAAAATAAGTTAAAATATTTTTTATCAATCATTTAAATTTTACACATTAGAAAAAATGATCAAAGCATACCTTCAGTATAAGTCTCTGTTGTGACACTTGTTAAGTTATTTGCTTGCAATGGAGAAACTATTGGACATGGAGGACAAGCTGAAAAGATAGGTATTCTTTGCTAAACATTATATCTTATGCAATCATTTTCACGCTTAAGGAATGCTTAAGAAAAGAAATAAAAGATAACGAACAGTACAACTTCTTAAAAAGTTATGAAAGTGGCTTTAATAAGATTGAGTAGATACATATACATGTAGATATGATAAATCATTTGAAGAATATGTCATGAAGGAGGACAATTCTGGAAATATGACTTCATTTATTTGGTACATTTCTTAGTTTAATGCAGAAAAGCCTTAAAATGTCTCATTTCTGTGCTTATGTTCCTTCAGAAAATAGTGCCTGCCACCGTCGCCAAGGTAATCTGCTTTGAAAAATTACATGTCTCAAAATCTTTGTGGGCGATGCATGCAAAGTATGCGAAAATTTCAATAGAATTGATTTTTTTTTACAATTTTTTTATGATAATACGGGAAAATGAACAGGTTAATGACATTACAACTAGCATTAAGGAGGTCAGATGAGAAAAAAAATTGTGTATTCTTACTGCAAGGAAATCCTTTGATTCAGAAAAATTGAAGTTTGATTTCTTATATCACTTTCATATTTTAGAAAAAAGGGCTTACTGTAAAATGAATTGAATCTGTACCTTATTAGGTCACCTGAGTAAACTCAGGTGACCTATTGCTATCTGTTTTTGTCCGTCGTCGTCCGTCGTGCGTCGTGCGTTAACATTTGAACATTTTCAGCTTCTTCTCTGCAACCACTGAACCAATTTCAACCAAATTTGGCACAAAGTATCTATAGGTTAAGGGGAACAAAAATTGTGAATTTCATGATCCCTGCCCCCCTGGGGCCTGAGGGGTGGGGCCAAAACCACTAAAATTAATGCAATCTTTAAAAATCTTCTTCTTTACTCATGGACATCAAGCAGTCAAACTGTTTGCATGATTGTAATCAGCAATGAGTCCTCTACCAAAATTGTAAAATTCATGGCCCTGGGGTCAGGGGTTCTAGTGCTAGGGCGGGGCTAAATAAGTAGATAGTGAAAATGCATTATTTCTTTGAAAATCTTCTTCTCTGCTCCTGGGTATTAAATAAACCAACTAAGTACATAGTTATGATGAGCAAGAGTGCCTCTACCAAAATTGTGAATTTTATGGCCCCAGGGTCAGGGGTTCTGGTGTTAGGGCGGGGCTCTATTGATTATATAGTGAAAATACATGAATTCTTTGAAAATCTTCTCCTCTGCTCCTGGGTATTAAATAAACTAACTAAGTACATAGTTATGATGAGCAAGAGTGCCTCTACCAAAATTTTGAATTTTATGGCCCCAGGGTCAGGGGTTCTTGTTTTGGGGTGGGGCTCTAATGATTATATATTGAAATGCATGAATTCTTTGAACATCCTGGTTAATATGCTAATGAACTAATTACATATTTAAGGCCAGGATTTATTTTATTTTCAGTTTTACAAACCCTCCGCTCAATGTTTTGAATGTTCAGAAAAAAATAAAACAATTTTTTTTTCTTTCCTATGTCAAATTTGAGTCGGGATCGAGATTTCACATTTATGAACTCGCACTTCCGGTTTTAAGATGAAACGGCGGGTAAATAAAGCGAGATCTGAAAGATAGCTTGGCTTAGTGTAAAATTCATCGATACGAGTGCCATCTAAAAAGTTTCACCTGTTCAAAGGACAAATAAAATGCTGACGACTTTGTTGCACAATGACATGCTGGTGAGATAATTATGTATTCGTTTCAAAAGTATCTGTCTGTAAATTATTTTCCTCTCCCAGGTTTTAAACTGCCCGTGGTAGCTGTTGCATATTGCCAGGGGGCAGCAACATTGTTTAGCCAACTTTAGGTCTCTGTTATAGCTTACAGTCTAAGCATCATTCTTCAGAAAAGGGTTGCTAATGCATCAGATGTAATGGATAAAACTATGGGAGAAGTTCAGTCCATTTGAGGAAGAAATTGTTAAGGCAAGACTATACAAATATATACAGGCATGTAGTATTATTTGTATCAGCCAGAAAAATTATTTTACACTTGATTGAAAAAATGTTCACCCTACACCCGCAATACCCCCTGTCTGTTTTATGATAGGATTAAATTTTAGAACAATGTCTACACATTCACCTAATACATATTTAAAAAAATGAAGATATATTGAAAGACTTTTAAAGAATTGATTTTTTAAAATATATTTTGACCAACATCACAAAATTTATATAACTGGCCCAAACTGGCAGATGATGAAATAAGCAATTAAATGTTTTACTTTCCTATTTGTAAGCATTATGTGTCTATTGGTAAGGAGCCTATTATAATAGCATAAAAAAAGAATGTACAAATGTTAATAATTGATTTATCAAAAAAAATTTTTGATTTCCTTCTCCTTTGGGACTTTTTTATTCTCATGCTCATGACTAAACCCAAACAAAAAAATGCTGGCCTTATAATGAAGAAAGGGGCCTCTTTCAAAATAGAGACTTTCAGGGACGCTGGGTCAGGGGTACCAGGGGGGTACTTTGACTAAAAATAAATTAATGCTTTGAAATTTGCCCTTTGATAAGCAATGGTGCCTTCTTCAAAATTTGTGAATTTCACGGATTTTGGATTAAAACATGAACCAAATACAATCGCTGGAAAGTTGTTACATGATACTCAGGTGACCTATAAGGCCCGTGGGCCTCTTGTCTTAAAATCGCGGGACGTTGAACAATATACAACCAATCCATTAATCTTAAAACCACATACCTTACACATCATTTACATGTACGATTATTAATGTTTTTCTTATTCTTTTCACGTCATTTTTAACATATACTTGCAGGTTTCTTTTAGTACGGATTTCGGTAATGTTTTGGCGAGAGAAAAAAGTTTTTTTTTCCTTCAAATTACCATGCCAGTAAACTAACAAATTAAATATGACTTTTATTTTTATTTCTATTAGACATATCCAGTTCAATTAATCTGCCTACTTGTCTACATGTGTAATTGATTTACTTACTTCTTCATATTTCCATTTCTATTTGTTTTCTCTTTGATAACTCTTGCCACTGAACTTAAACAACTAGAGGTACTGTGATCAATGAGCTCACTAAATGATACCCCCGCTTCCCATATGGTTATAACTGATGAGAAAATCCATGTTTTGCTGTGGCCGGGGTTCCCAAAATATGTGTTGGATCAAAAAGTAAAATAGGAGGTACACAATGGCAATATGCAATAAAGATTCTGTGAAAGTTTCATTAAATTTCACTCAGTGGTATAAGAGGAGTTTCGGATAAGAGATGGGTACCCTAAAGCCTACAGACGGACAGACGGACGGACGGACATACCGACTACAGTATACCCCCCCTTTTCAAGCGGGGGTATAAAGAGGGATCCTATGTAGGGCTATTAAACAGTGAAGGATGTCATGTAAGTTTATAGAACAGTAAAGTTCAGTAGGGCTTTTGAACACTGGGGGTGCTTTGATTTATTGACTAAGCATGGGATGAAATGAATCATTAGCCATTTCATAATTCATATATCAGATATGGAATCCTCTTATTTTAAAAAAAAGAGAAAAGAGGTCATAACAAATAAGAGACTAAGTCTGATATGCACCTGTAGCGGAAGCCTTTGTTCTAGAATCACTATATTCTGTTGTTAGAGATGTAGTTGAACAAGGTTGGTAAACTGCAAATATTGAAATGTACATTCAATTTACATGTTATCATTGCATGTATTATCAAATGAATTGACAAAAAGAAGCGGTTTCTGTATTTTATGTTTCTTATATGTATTTGCCTATGGTTCTTTTATCGAATTAAGGTTGAAAATGTCACAAATAATAGCACAAATTAAAGCAACAACAAAAAGAATTCATATGTTATTTTTGGTACATTTTTATTGGTAATTTTATTATAACACACACAAAAAAAAATCAAATTTGTTTGCACTTATGTTCCTTTAGCTAGCCTAGACGACGCCCTACATTCATACACATGTAGACATAAAAGATATCACAAATATGTTATCTTTCCTTTCTTAAATATTTGTCCCTTCAAATTTTCTATGTAAAACTTTTTGTCCTCCTTACGACTTTTTCCATAATTTTTATACTTCGTTACATAATCATGAAATAATGAGATCGTGAAACATTTTAAAATACTCACTATTGCAAAGCTACATGTATACTTTTGAATATAGACAAAACCTCACTTATTAAAGAAGCCGTATACCTGTAGAAGTGACCTCTGTTGTAGAACAATTGCATTCTGGTGATGGAGATGAAGTTGAGCATATGGGACAAATGCATGTTGGGCATGCTGAAATAAATAGAATGATTATATATAAATTGTCTGTATTGTGAATTATTGATTTTTTTATATTTGAATTCCTGGCATATTATAGTTAATATCATCTTGTTTCTGTAGATATTTTGGTAAAATGAAAGAAGATGATTATTATAATATACGAGGGTTGCCCGGTAAAATCGTTGCCATCGCATGCTCTACGTATGAACAGTTTATAAAACGAGGTAAGTTATTGACAGACAAGTTGATGTAACATGAATATCAGCAGTTTTGATTAAAGTCATCATTTCGTCAGTTGTTTGGTCGATACAATGACCTTATCAACAAATACATTTTATCATTGAGTCAAATGCTGACTGATGTTTTTTATACTAATTTTGTAAGTCCATTATTTATACATTGATTTGACGACGGAGATTTCCATTATTTCCCGATCATGATCAGGAGCACTCGGCGGGTGTGAACGGTCGGCAGGGGATGCTCACTTCTCCATGCCACCTAATCGCATCTCCGATGTTTTGAAGGCCCGTGTTTGCTCTGCTCCTGTTTGGTATTGTTTTATGAACCTGTTTTGTATTGTTCGTTATCTCCATATCCTTCATTCAGAAAATATTATTTGAGACCGATATTTAATATTTTCCTATCATATCATAAGGGTCAATATTCTCCGAGTAAAAGTACGGTATGTGAGGATTAAGTTCCAAGACATTTAATTGAATACGAATTATGCACGTGGAGATTTGCAGAATTTTTTCCTAAATATCCTTCCACCACAAGAAATATTCCCTCATAAATTTTGCTTCTTTGTGATTTCTTGAGCAGTTTTGCATTGAATGTTTAACAATTTACATTTGTTTAATTTAGATATGTCATAAAAAATTAATTTTGATTAATAATTTTTAAGTAATAGGTTCTGCCTTTCTAAAAAGCCGATGAGTGACATACCTCAGCAAAAGATAAATTGTTCAGCAAAGTAAGCGGATATCGACATTTTCTGACCTTTTTTATCATTACTTTACACAAAGATAGTAAAATTCTAACTTTAAAAAATTAAAATGAAATAAAAAGCGACATTGAGCATCAAAAGGAAAAACGGTCAGTCATAAAATCATATTTAAATAAGTTCGAAAAGACGTAACAGACCAACTGTTTTATTCAAACAACTTTTTTCGAATAAGTTTGATTTGTTCATTGGTTTGAAATTAGTTTACACGATTTTTCAACGATGTGTAACTTGCAATTTCGGAAAGCGCCATTTTTATTTGATGCAATGGGATATACCTTTGATTGATTGATTGATTGTATATTATTTAACTTCCCTCTAAAAAATTTTTCACCCATGGAGACGCCGCGCCACCACTTTCGATCGAGATACAGAGATTCAAATTTTGTCCTATACTCTTCTTTTTTGGGATCATTTTCGGGCAAGCACCTTCTGTAACACGGGACCTCGGTTTATACTGTCTCATCCATAGGACCGGTCTCTACGTCCAACAGTTGGATTCGAACCTGCGACGTCAGGATTGACTCCTTACTTCTTGACTCTAGAGCAGATGCTCTAACCAATGTGCCACGCGGGCGAGGGCATGCCTATTCAAACTTTCTAATGTATCTGGCACAACGTCCGACTGTACGGACTGCACACCCTGTGCATACCGATGACGTTCGTTATTTATCGTGTATTGATTTGAATTTTAGAAGTTTGATTAGTCATATTATTTACTTCTACGTAAAAAAAAATATTGTTTACAGTTTACTGTGTGACATAAAAAGAGAAAAGTTCACTCTGCTGATGAATATGTAATTTATATTCAAAATCCATATTTTTGACGTTATCATGGAATGATGTAAAACACCATATGGGTCACGGAACATGCATATTCAAAGTAATTGAATCTTACACGTTAAATGCTCGTGAATACTGTGTATTGTTTGAATTTATATCTTTATTTAACAGGTCTGGACGATTTCTAAATATGAAAGTCAAGAACGATAACTGAAAGTTGCTATAAATGTACATCAAGTACACGTAATTATTTTTCTGTCCAATCAGACAACAGCATTTTTACACACCCAAAAACATATTTTAAAAGAACAAAAAGATAACACGTGCTTTTGTTTTTTTCCTCAAAAAGATTTTTTTAACAAAAAATCTGTAGAAGTAAGGTGAAAACTTTTGAAGAATAAGGTATTCCCCACATTTTTACCGTGAACAACCTTGACATTTTTATCTAGGTAAAGAAAAAAAAATAATGCACAATAGAATGTAATCGTTTACAGAGGTACAGATCGCACCAGCAAGTTTTTATCAAGTTCAATTATAACTTTTGGCAGAATATATTATATGACGGTAAATATAATTTTGCTTAGCCGTCCGATTTTCATCGATAGTGCTTAAATTCCATGTGTATAGATCAACTCACTCTTGTAAGTGTTTATCGTGTGGAGTATACACATATAGTTTTGCATTATCACGGGTTTCTTGAGCGCTGAATACATAGCTATGCAGACTTTAAATGGGCATAAGGAAAGGCGTTTAACGTGGAGAAAAGAAAATCCTGTAATTATACACAAATGCGTTTTATCCCAATATCTTACCTCGCATATCAGAAACTGCATGGACTACTAGGATTCTGTAATAAACACTCAAAAATAATAAAGACTGTTATCTTTTCGATAAGATTTTTATGTCAGGCTCTAAAAACTTAAAATTTACCGTATTTATATCAATTTTTTAACGTAGGTAAACTTTTGAGATTGTTAACTCCTAGATACAGATTTTTAATCCCACTTAAAACGGATTCCAAGCTCTCAACTCGTGTTTGTTCGCGGTAGAATTGTCATAAAAATCATATAATTCCCAAATTCGCATAAAGTTTACAAAAATTTTGTTTTAAAAAAATCTTTTGAGCAAAAAACTTAAAAACCACGTGTTTTATTTATTCTCTCATGGGTTTGTCGTAATGCTGTTATCTGATTGGTCAGAAGGATTAGTGCCTTGTTTATTGTGTGTATTAATAGCAATTCACGGTTATCGTTCTTGACTTCCTTATTTAGAAATCGTCCAGACCTGTTTAATCACAACCTCTTTCAAACAATTATTGTACACGTTTTCCACAGCTGTC